>NC_133620.1:324882021-325164501 GCF_048593235.1 Sminthopsis crassicaudata
AAAGTCTGTTCAAGTCCATGTTCATTGTTTCCATGAAAATATCTATCCATCTCATCTTCTGCTACCTGCTTCTCCTTTTCCTTCAATCTTTGCTAGCATCAGAATCTTTTGCAATGAATCCCATTTTTTCATTATGTGGCCAAATTATTTAAGCTTCAGTTTTTGACTTTCCAGTGAATAGCCTGAATTAATTTCTTTAAATATTGACTATTTTGATCTCTATGCTTTCCAAACAATAATCAAAAGTCTTCCTAGAACCACAATTTGAAAGTTCTATAGTACTTAGCTTTTCTTATAGTTCAGCTCTCACAACTATAAACTGCTGTTGGAAAAAAACATAACTTTGAGTAGGACTTTTATACACAAGATAAAATATCTACTTTTTAGTATGTCATTCAGATTTGTCATAGCTCCTCACCAATGTCTTGCCACAGAGTCTTTATAGTCCAACTCTTCTATATTCTAGAGGCCATTTTGTAGGTCTTTTTAATATTCAGTGAGTTCTAGAGCAGCATGTGTGTAGTCCATTTAATAATCCCTCATTCTCAAACCATTGATCCCTATAATTTTTCTATTTCAAATATTCTAAAAATATTCTTTTTAATTTAAAATACAGAATACCATAGATTATAAAGTCTTAAAGTAGAAAATTGATTTCTTCAAATCGCTTCATTTTATCATTTTGCATGCATACACACACACACACACACACACACACACACACACACACACACACACACAAAATTCCTAGGTGGCACAGTAACCTCAGGCCTCAAATACTTATTAGCTGTGTGAGCCTGGACAAATTACTTAATCCTTTTTGGGTCAGTTATCTTACCTGTAGAATGAGCTGAAAAAGGAAATAGCAAGCCTTTTCAGTATCTTTGTCAAGAAAACCCTAATTGGGTCATGAAGAATCAGACACAAATGAAAAATTACTGACCAACAATTTTTTATTCATATATCTTTTTTTTGTTACTCTTACATTTATTATTGCTGCATTTTTCATATTCCTGCTATGAATCCTTCATTGACCTTTTCTTTACTCACAATTATTATTTTTTGAAGATTATTCCATAATCTTGGAGCTAGATAGTATCACTTAAAAAATACTGGTGTTATAAAAATGGGGTTTTATGTCAAGGGATAGATAAGAATTTTTGAAAGCATTCTGTAACTTCTCAAAAGCAGTCCACCTTGTTCTTTTCCTGTAACTAATTTCTGGGTATATCCCATTGTTCATATATAGTTCTTATCCAAGATATGTATGGTCTGCTCTAATTATAATATTATGGTCCAATAACAGAAAAGTTGTTTTGCTGCTAGATGGAATGAACCATGTAAATGTTGACATTCTCAGCATACATGTAATCAGAAGTCAAAAAGAAATGACAACTATGTGCTTGGCTTTTGAACAGGAAAAAAAAAAAAGGAATTGGTAGCATTAGTTTCATTATGCATCTAAAGGACACTGAAACTATTATATTAGTGGATATTTAATCATCTCATTGAACACTGGCCATGATCAATGAAACAAGTACAAAAGTACCACCATGAAAATACTTTCATTGTATGTGCCAACATTTGTTAGAGAAGATGAAGTGTTAGGGAAAGTCTGTGAGAAAACTGTCTTTCAAACATTACATTTAATACTCAGTCAATTTATATGAAGGTGGACAGGTACGAAGATGATGAATAGTATTTTTAAAATGTGTTTATACTGGAAAAGGAATGGATGTCCATCAATTTGAGAATGGTTGGGTAAATTATGGTATATGAAGGTTATGGAATATTATTGCTCTGTAAGAAATGACCAACAGGAGGAATACAGAGAGGCTTGGAGAGACTTACATCAATTGATGCTAAGTGAAACGAGCAGAACCAGAAGATCATTATACACTTCAACAATGATACTGTATGAGGATGTATTCTGATGGAAGTGGATATCTTCAACATAGAGAAGAGCTAATCCAATTCCAATTGATCAATGATGGACAGAATCAGCTACATCCAGAAAAGGAACACTGGGAAATGAGTATAAACTGTGAGCACTGTTTTGTTTTGTTTTGTTTTGTTTTTCTTCCCAGATTATTTTTACCTTCTGAATACAATCCTTCCTTTGCAACAACAATACAACAAAATTCGGTTCTGCACATATATATTGTACCTAGGATATACTATAAAATATTTAATATGTATGGGAATGCCTGCCATTTAGGGGAGGGGGTGGAGGGAAGGAGGGGAAAAATTTGGAACAGAAGGGAGTACAACGTATAATGTTGTAAAAAAAAAAATACCTATGAATATGTACTGTCAAGAAAATGTTATAATTATAAAAATTAATTAAAAAAACAAATAAAAGAGGAAAAAAAATGTGTTTATATAGATTTGGATTTAAATATAAAGAGGCAGTCTTCTTTATATGTTGCTTAATTTGCCTAAGAGGTTCACCCTAATGTTTGCTTGGAAAAGTAATTTAATAACAACCAGCTTTTTCCTGACAGACATGAACAAGTTAATATTAATTACTTGTATTGACCATATAATTTTTGGGGGGTTTTTTGTTTGTTGTGCCCTTGTTTGCAACACAGTGGACCAAAGAGCAAAGTTTTTGAGGGATTTCTCATAAAATCTCTCCAGGTTGTTCTACTCATGGAACCCAGAAGTGTCTATATCAGGTTTGTTTTGCTCTTTGCTCCCTTTTAAACATTTAGGTTACAGAAAGGTCTTATGCTCTAGCTCATAGGCATCCATCCTCTGGGGAAAAAGATCAGGGGCATTAATGAATCCATCTTATCTCTTAAACCTGCAGATATGGTTCATGAGTCCCAGCTGCAGTGAAAAAGGAGAGTTCTGGTTTTTTCTTTATTGAATATGATTTCCCTTTTTTTTTTTTTTGCCTTTGGTTATAAATCTTTAATGTTCACATGAGTTAAAACCTTAGTGTAGGGAATGGGTCTGAGTTTTTCGGAGTTGCATATAGTTACCTGTTATGCTAAGGTTCCTAGTATCTACAAAGGCAATCTCTGAGGTTTTCTTTCCCATCATAGTTTTGTAACTTTTTCTGCATCTGACTGTAAATTATATCTCTATCATTATTATTTCCTGTTACTTTTCTCTCATCAAAGTCTTGACTCCCTTGTGTCTTACTTTTGGATTTCCATATTCCTCCTTTATTTTGCCGAGGAGAGTCTTTAACCTCATCTCCTTGATGTATGTGGTCTCCAAAAGTGGCTAAAAGACAACAATTATTGTGTTAATAGAATACTTTTAAAACTTTAAATCGCTAGGTAAATGTAAGTTGCTATTATTATTTTCCCATCCTAATAGGTAACTGAGAACTTGTGTTGTTATTTCAAGGATATTTTTGAACTTAGTAATAGTTTAATAATTTTTAGACATTAGTTGATTAATGAATTTTGAATTTGACACAAGGGAAACTAATTTGATAGTATTGAGAATAAAATGATATAGTGGTATCTTTACTTTCTTTAAATAAGAGGTAGAGGTGTAACACAGAAAATTGTGATATTATGAATTCTTAAGTTCAAATTTCTGTTGAATGGATTTTTGTTAAGCACAAGATATTTATAATGATATGTTTGACTCATAGTGGTAACATTTTTTATCTTCAAAACAAAATTCTAATGTAAATAGCATAAACGTATAATATTTTTGTACTTGTCTATGTGATAGTATATGGCTGTGAAAAAAAAGTGATATGAATGTAGCCAGTTTTCTGAGCTGGATGATTTAAAAAAAAATATTCTTAGGATCTTGAAGAATTTGGTGATTGTGAGTTCTTTTCTAAAATAAAATGAGTTTCCAGTCCAATTACACATTACAATGGATGTAATTCCTATTTTCTAGTCCCTGATTAAAATAAATAAAGAAATTTAATGCAGTTTTGGTAAAAATGGGGCTGGAAAGGATGTCAGAATAACTTTGAACATACTTGGTGTTTGAATTAGATTGATAATTATTGTCATTGTTATTATAAAACATTTCAGAGAGAGATTGATAAAATTTCTGTCAGCTTAGTGAGATCTGAAAATGTGTTTCTTACATATGTATACAATCAATATTTGTATACAGGTAATCCTAAAATTTTTTGAGAGAGTAACATTCCTAGAAAACAGCAAAAGTCAAAGACGTGAATATTGATACACTGAACATGAAGGAAAATGAGTGTTAGATTCCTGTAATTATCCAAAACTGTAATCTTTTGCTAGTGTTTGCTTTAAAAATCCATTTTTCTATATTTAATTCTTTAAAATAAAAAATTTTTGATAGGCATTTTTTCTTAACACAGTAATCATGAAATGGTTATTAACCTGCAAAATGCAGAGGAGAGAGGATGCAGGACTGCTTAGGGAAGGGCAAGGGCAGCTATGTCAGAAGAAGTCCAAGGTAAAAAAGAAAAGAAAAGAAAAGAAAAGGAGCAACACTTGCATCTATAAATTCCTTTCTCATTGATTAGCAGAAGTTCTCTCTGATGAAAAGCACATGTCTCATGATGATTCCAGGTCAGTCCTGAGCTCGGAACTCCCATTCAGGGGTGGCTTGACTGTTTTGATTCAATGTGGGTCTCCAGAGACAGATAATGAACATGAACCACACTGCTTTGCCAGTCCAAATCAAGCCTGCTTGGCTCACAGGAGGGGAGATAGCATGCTTGAAGTGGACTCAACAAACATGTTGTTTTTCCATTTTTTTCAATTTCCGCATAGTATACTTAAAGTAAAATAGCACTTTCTTGAGCAGATTAATGAATACTTTTATGACCATTTTCCTCCTTTTTGAGGATATACATTTATGCATAAAACCTCATCTTTTTCCTATTATGCAGAGCCTGAATGTGTGATGTGAGGTTGTCAGTGTCAAAGTGAAAATAAGGTTAGGACTAAAATCAAGTCTCAGCAGTTAAACAGATGAATGTTGAAGATTGAAGATTGCGTGTGTGTGTGTGTGTGTGTGTAAGTGTGTAAGAGAGACAGACAGACAAACACTAAATATTTAGGTGGCACAATGAATAAAGGCTGGGCCTAAAGTCTAGGAGACTCAATTAATGAGTTTAGGTCTGGCCTCAGGCACTTAATAGATGTTTGCTTCAATTTTCTCATATGTAAAATGAGCTGAAGAAGAAAATGGCAAGTCACTCCACTAACCTTGCTAACAGAACCCCAAATGGGGTCATGATGAGTCAACAACAACAAACATACAAATACACACACACACACACACATACACATACACAAATGTAATGTTCTGTTTTCTAAATTATAATCTTTCTCTGTGGTGCAGGTCTCTTGGGGAGCTTCTGGAGTCAGCCTTAATTTCAGTTGAGTTCCAATAATCACCTATGTAGTTCTCCAATAGTCAATAATCATAATCCCAAAATGCAGCCAGGAGTTAAAGTCCAGATCCTTTATTGTGTCCTTTAAAATCCTGAATCTTTTTCTGGGCCCATCTCTGTCTTTGGTTCCTCGAGAGCTCTTGTCCGAATCTCTCCAGCCAGCTTCAGCCTTTTGTCCTCCCAATGTCTCCAGCCAGCACAACGGTGGAAGTTAGAAATGAATCTTGTCTCTGAATTTCTTAGAGTGTGGGATTGTAGTTTTCCTGGAAGTAAATCCTAGTTGTGAATCTCCCAAAGTCGCTGAGTGGACTTGTCCTTTAGACTTGTGAATCTTCTGGACTTGCAAATCTCCCCACTGAATCCTGGCTCTCTCTCTCCTTCCATTGGGCTTGTTCTTTTATATGCTTTCTAAAGGTGTGATGTTTAATGTGTGGACCAATGAGCGAACTCCTTTAAAGGTGTGAACTAAGTACATAAGTACATAAGTATCTTGAAAGAATCCTAACACACATACACACAAAGTCAGAGATAGAGACAGAGATACAGAATGTAAGCCATTATGAGAGTCAAAAAAGGGAGAGAGATCATGTGATTAAGGAACTAGAAGATGCTATCCCAAATAACATATCCTGCAAACTTGAGTCTAATTATCAGTGAAATAAGATGGATGTTCAATAAAAGAGATGCATCTAAAATAAAATAAAACATTTCTATCAAAAACCAAGCTGAGAGCAGATTATTTAATTTGCAAATGCCACAAACAATAGAACCACAAAAATGGTAAATAAACAAAACTACCAAGGTAAGCACAAGTAATGAAATAAATCAACCTAGCTTTAGAGAGTATTAAAAGAAAAAAAAAATAGAAAGAGAAAGATATATAGGATGCTAAAGAAGAAGAAAAGCATCAGAGGGATCTTTAAGAACTTGCTATACTTAAAGGAACAAACATAAAAGCATAATTTTAAGGAGACAAGTGATGATGAAGGTATAGAGGTGAAACACCATGGATTAAAGTTCAAAAAAATCTGATCATTTTTAACAGGGAATCAATGTATTTTGTAAAACTAAATTTCAGAGTAGAAGAGTGCATAAAGGAGAGGGAAAGTGGAGGACAGAAGAGAATGTGTGATGTAGCATAATGCTTTTAAAAAAATCTTATCACTGTCTTAAACTCTTTGAAGTATATTCTTAGTAGTGGAATTTCTAGGGTTAAAAGAACATAAATCTTCTAATGACTTTTGTCACAAATTTCAATGATTTTTTTCAAGAAAGATTAGATCAAATTAATGTCCTGTTAACTATGAATTAGTTCCTCTAATAGTACAACTTTCTTTCAACAATAAAGTGATAATAAATCAATATCCAATTCATATTCATTGCTGTGATAATTTGTTGTTCTTTGTGCCTTTGGAATTATATTCAATTTCACATTTTACCTAATCCTCTATAGTTAACAATTATTCCTAAATATTTCCAAAAGAACTGTGATTTCATTGATATGAATACTTCCTCCACATAGACACTCCTACCTTACATAGTATGTGTTCATAGGCAATCTAAATGAGAAGTTCTGATTTTTAAAAAAGTCATCACATATTCTCCAACATTCTGGTGATGAAAGTACCTAGACTTAGCTAAGCTAAATTTCAATAAAGAATCATGATCAATTCCACAGATTATAGCCATAGATGAAATTTTCCTATCTTGATAGGCTGCACTAGAGCTCTCCTGAGATAGATTCATTTCAGTAAAGTATTGGAATAGATCTGTAGCTATGAAATGACATTTAAAAAATATTCCTTGGTTCTTAAGATACTTTTTTAAAATTAATTTTATAATTATAACATTTTTTGACAGGACATATGCATAGGTAATTTTTTTACATTATCCCTTGTACTCCCTTCTGTTCCGAATTTTTCCCCTCCTTCCCTCCACCCCCTCCCCTAAATGGCAAGCATTCCCATACATATTAAATATCTTATAGTATATGCTTGGTACAATATATATGTGTAGAACCAATTTTTTTTTTTTGTTGCAAAGGAAGAATTGTATTCAGAAGGTAAAAATAATCTGGGAAGAAAAACAAAAAAAAATGCTCACAGTTTATACTCATATCCCAGTGTTCCTTTTCTGGGTGTAGCTGATTCTGTCCATCATTAATCAATTGGAATTGGATTAGCTCTTCTCTATGTTGAAGATATCCACTTCCATCAGAATACATCCTCATACAGTATCATTGTTGAAGTGTATAATGATCTCCTAGTTCTGCTCGTTTCACTCAGCATCAGTTGATGTAAGTCTCTCCAGGCCTCTCTGTATTCCTCCTGTTGGTCATTTCTTACAGAACAATAGTATTCCATAACATTCATATACCATAATTTACCCAACCATTCTCCAATTGATGGACATCCATTCATTTTCCAGTTTCTAGCCACTACAAAAAGGGCTGCCACAAACATTTTGGCACATACAGGTCCCTTTCCCTTCTTTAGTATTTCCTTGGGATATAAGCTCAGTAGCATCACTGCTAGGTCAAAGGGTATGCACATTTTGATAATTTTTTGGCCATAATTCCAGATTGCTCTCCAGAATGGTTGGATTCTTTCACAACTTCACCAATAATGCATCTGTGTCCCAGTTTTCCCACAGCCCCTCCAACATTCATCGTTATTTGTTCCTGTCATCTTAGCCAATCTGACAAGTGTGTAATGATATCTTAGATTTGCTTTAATTTGCATTTCTCTGATCAATAGTGATTTGGAACACTCTTTCATATGAGTGGAAATAGTTTTAATTTCATCATCTGAAAACTGTCTTCATATCCTTTGACCATTTTTCAATTAGAGAATGGCTTGATTTCTTATAAATTAAAGTCAATTCTCTGTATATTTTGGAGATGAGGCCTTTATCAGAACCTTTAACTGTAAAAATGTTTTCCCAATTTGTTACTTCCCTTCTAATCTTGTTTGCATTAGTTTTGTTTGTGGAAAACCTTTTTAATTTGATGTAATCAAAATTTTCTATTTTGTGATCAGTAATGATCTCTAGTTCTCCTTTGGACACAAATTCCTTCCTCCTCCACAAATCTGAGAGGTAAACTATCCTATGTTCCTCTAATTTATTTATGATCTCGTTCTTTATGCTTAAATGTAATGTTCTTGAATTGTGAGGGACCGGTCGTCTGCTCAATTATAATCCTTCTCTGGGAGGAGATCTGTAAAATCTTTTCCTTTGTGTGCAGGTTTCTTGGGAGCTCTGAATCTCCTCCAACTCTTGTCCTTCCTCTCCTTTCAGCCTGCCTGGAGTCAAAACTCTATCCCAGAGTGGATTCTCTCAGACCCAATGTTGCCCTTCTTTTATCCTCCCTGAGATTCGGCATGTCATGCCCCACTGAGTGGGGCATGGGGAAATACTTCCACCAATAAACTTGCTCCTCTTAAAATTCCTAAGGTGTAAACTCCCTTAAAGGCCCGAACCAAAGGTCTGAGCCAGAGAACTGTCAAGTCAACCTGAGTTCTCACCTTACCACTGTCCAGACAACCTGAGTTCTCACCTTGTCACTGTCCAGACAACCTGAGTTCTCATCTTGTAATCCTAACACCTAAATCTTGGACCCATTTTGATCTTATCTTAATATGTGGTGTTAAATGTGGGTCCATGCCTAGTTTCTGCCATGGTTCTTAAGATACTTAAAAAATTGTTTTTTATTAATTTTTATTAATTTTTCTTTAACTGACAATTACTTTTTAAACTTTCAGTAAGTATTTTATTTTCCCAGATACATGTAAAGACATTTCCAACATTTGCTGATATTATTTTTTTCAATTAATGCTCAATTGAATCCTTGAGGTTCTTTAAATAAATCATTTTATTATCTTAAAAAAAAAACAACCCAATAAACTCTTGTTTCTTATTTGACCATGCTTATTCTCTTAAAAACTTCTTCTTTGTAAAAGAACATTAATTATTATGACATATTGGTGTTTCTAGAATCAACTAGAAATAAAGATAAAATATACCCTTACTTTACTTCTTTTCTCACTGGAGATATATTTATTATTTCTTCATTATGTATAATTCTTGACACTGTTTTTTATATAAATATTTTTACTATATTAAGGAAAAAATCATTGTTTCTTATTTTTAAAATACTTTTAAAAATATGAAATGGGTACTATGCTTTTTCTGCTTCTATTGATACAATAATATGGTTTTTGGTTATTTTTGTCATTTGTATTATATTTTGTATTTATAGTTCTTTAAATATTGATCTGGACATTCTGAAGTTCTGAAATAAATCCAACTTAATTATAGTATACAAGTTTTTAAAATATGTTGCTATACATTCTTTGCTGATATTTTATTTTTTGTCACTATTCATTAATGAAATTGGCCTGTATTTTCTTTCTTTGTTTTATTTTTTCATAGTTTAGATATCAACATTATATTTGTATTGCAGAAGAATTTTGGTCAGATATCTTCTCCTATTAGTATTTTTTTCTTGAAAAATAATTTATGTACCATTAGAATTTGTTACTTTTTGAATATTTTGTAAATCACTTGTACATACATTTAACCTGGCTTTTTTAATTGGAAGTTAATCTCTAATTGGACTGTCTTTTTCTTTTTCTTTTTTTTTTTTGAGCTTATTATTATTAGTTTATTTAATCAAATTATATTTAACCAGTTAATTTAATTGATTTATTTAAATTATCAATTTTTTCATTATTATAAGTATTTTATATTTGTAAATATTTCTCATTTTAATTTGTTACTTTTTGGCATATGATTTGATAAAGCAGTTTCTAATAAATCTTTTATTTCTCCTTCATTTATTATGACATCTTTTAATTTTTAATATTGGTTATTTGATTTTCTTTTTAAATCCTGATAATATATTGACTAATCTTTTTTTTTTAATTTGTCCTTTTAAGGGAAAAAATACTCTTAATTGCATTTATTAGTTCAATATTTTAATTTCAATTTTGTTCATCTTTTTATTTTCAGAATTTGTATTTTTATGTTATTTGAAAATTGTCTTTTGAAAAGTTTCTCATAAAATTCATTGAACTATGCTTTTTTTCTTGATGGAACTGTTTTAGAAATATAAAATTTCCCTTAAGGATGACTGGCTGTATCTTTTAAAATTTAGTTGTATTGTTTCAATGTTGTAATTTTCTTTGAAAAAATTATTTATTGTTTCTATAGTTTGTACTTTTATTTACCTGCTTTTTCTTTAGATTTTGGTTATTTAATTTCTAGCTGCATTTCAGTCCTTTCTTGCAAAGTCCTTTATAATAAAATTTTTATTGCAATATATGATCTATAAGGGTATTTTTAACATTTCTCCATTTCTATGAGGTTTTTATGCCTAAAGACAATTTTTTTAAATGATAGATATGTATAAATATCTATGTTCATCTATAACAACTGATAGATAAGTATATTCCTTTTTATTCCCCCGTTCAGTAATCACTGCAATTTATCTTATCTCCTTTAATTGAATTCTATTAAAATTCTTCCATGGAATACTCAATCTAAATTCAGATCCCAACTCTATTAAATACCTGTGTAATCTTCAACTAATTTCTTATTTCTTCAACTTTGGTGTTTCGTCCTTTCTTTTTCTCTAAAGTGGAGCCTACCTCTTAGGTGTCTTTTAGCTCTAAATCTTTATTCTTGTTTATATACTGTGTAATGATACATTAAGGGATTTTCCTTAACCATGACTTTATTTTTTTTAGAACCTAATGGTAAAAGAGTTGGAGGCCCGTGTCCAGCAGCTCACTGGAGAAGCTGAAAATAGCAATTTACAGTGGCAAAAATTAAGTCAGGAAAAAACTGAATTGGAAAAATGCTACCAGATGAAATGCTGTGAACTGCAAGAAGTGAAAGCAAGGTAATAACTAATGTTCAAGATATATATGACTTAGCTATAAAGCAGTGATACTAACCACCCAAAATATCTGGTCTGAACACTTTATACAGCATACCTTGTACCTTACAATATATGTCATTTGTAATCCAGGGATTATTTAATTGATTTTAAAATTTTCAGTAATAGGAGTAGTTTTGTTTGTTTGTTTTTTTAAAGAATGAAAATCCATTTCTAACATTCTGTTTTCATTGCTATTAGGAACAACTCACTTCATAAAGAAAAGGATGATATTGCACAAGACTATGAACAAAGTATAAAACTATTACAAGCCAGGTGTGATTCAGATATCCAGCTTATGAAAGAAGAATATGCTGTGTCTTCTGCTAAGGTATTATATTCTTATGAAGGCAACTTCAGAAAAATAAGGAACACTTGTTGTTTGTATTCACATTCACATTCACATTCACACAACTTGTTCTGAGTCAGAAATTGCAAAATCATAGAATGACACATTGTTTTTTTTTTCAGAATAGCTATCTCTTAAATTCATTTTTGAAACAACTAAAATTGGAAAAAAAAACCCCACTTTTTTAGCACATTAAATTCATCATTAGTACAAGTTAATATTTCTTGTATCAGCTATATTATTATATATAGTATAGCAGTCTTGTAGGATGGATATTGGATCCTGAAAATAGGAGATATTGGTTTGAATCTAAACTCTGTTGCACATTGACTTGAGGCCTTAATTTCCTTATATATTAATTGAAGGGAATTGATTATTTAATCTTTAAGATTTCTTTTAGTTTTGACACCCTGGAATTCTGCGATTTTTGTGATTTCTTCCTGGTAACATGTTAGCTAACTGTTCCTTATAATTTGAAAGAATTAATATAATCTCTAACTTTTCCACTTTGAATATTGATAGAATCCAACTCATTAAATGACTATATTGTCTTAGATTTGTATTTAATTCTGTTCACATTAGTGAACATTTATTAATACTTTATTGTTTGTTTTAGATCTACTTTTTTTTTTTTTTTTTTTTTCCTGAGGCAGTTGAGATTAAGTGACTTACTCAAGGTCCATAGCCAGGGAAGTGTTAAGCTACAGAAGTCACATTTGAACTCAAGTCCTCCTGACTTCAGGATCGGTGCTCCATCCTAGCTGTCCTTTAGATCTACTTTTATGGAGGATATTTAGACTATAGATGAATAGAACAGAATGTCTTCTCTTAAGGAGTTAATAATTTAGAGAATATAGAAAACAAAATTAGAATTCTGCAAAATACCTTGTAATTACAAAAATTATTATTTTTCAGAAACAACCCTCTGACCAAAGTAGTTGTTTCTGTAACTTGTCTTTTAAAAAGCCTGGATCTATGATTTCATCTGTTTGGAACTCCTTGTAGGAAAATGCTGTTTACAAATTGAAATCAGAGATTCCTCTGTAACTCTCTATAACCTTAGGAGTTACCTGGGCATTGGCAAGGGGACTTGCTCAAGTTCTTATGACTAGTATATGTCAGAGGAAGCTTGAACCTTTGTCTTCCTGACTCTAAGAAAAGGCCTCTATTAATTTATTGATGTTCAGTTCACAAAGAAACTTATGTTAATATTTTTAGCAATATTAAATAATAAATTTGTTAATCAAGACTTTTTGATGTTTGATTTCAAAGTCAATATTTTGAAAATTTTTTGCTAAGTCTGGATTTTTAAAAATAATTTTATTGTCTAATTTTAAGTCATGTGTAAAATTTGATTTATATTTTAAAGAATGAGTAGTTGGATTTTTTGTGACAAATTTTATTTCTTATGATAAAATGCTTTTGTTTTGGAAGCATTTTCTTCTGTATGTAACTTTTGGAAATAATAGTCAAGCTGTGTCCTCCATCATTAAATATTGGAGCCGCAACAAGATCATTGTAGTTGTTTTGTTATTCAATCTCTATAGGCATCTGAATTGACTGAGAAGTTGGAAAATAATATATGTCAATTAAAACAACAGTTACAGAAATTGGAACATCAAAGAAAGCAACAACTAAGGGTGAGCCTTGACTTTTTTCATTCAGTAGAAAAATAACAAAATGCCTTTTTCCTTTTCTCAATTTATGTATACAGATGTATATAAACCCAATTTTTTTGACTTCTTATAAATGACAATAGACAATTGATAAAGTAAAGAATTTGCTCTTGGTGTTTTCATTAAATATATAAAAAACCCCATTTTTTCTTTTTGTGTAATACACATAAAGTACATTTTGGAACACGGAATTAAGTTTAAAGTAATTTATTTTTAAATATTGGCTGTTGTTTTTAATGAACCTCTGGTTTAAGAATACATATGGATGCTTGTTTTTAGACTGTTCCCATAACATGCTCACCTTCAATGTCATTTATTTTCCTGTTTACTTCTTTCTGAACTTCAAGTTTAAAAAAATGAATCTTTAAAAATTTTAGCTCCATAATGATTTAAAGCTGTCATCTTAAACAGTAGATAACATCCTAAGGGAAGAAATTGACTGTCATATTGTTTTTTATTTAATTCAGGGAATATTAGTCCTTTACTAAGAAGCATCTTGATATAATCAGTAAAGAATTGGTCCCTGAGTCAACAAGAGCTGAATTCAAATCTTCTTTCTGACTCTCTGACTTTGGGCAAATCACTTAATCTCTGCATGCCTTGTGAAACAATACAATGCAAAGAAGTTGCTGATTTGCGTTGATAGAAATTCCTTTGCTGAGAATTCCCTCTACCTATACCAGCAGAGAATAATCTCAGATACATGCAACTTAAATGAAAGCTTGAGTATGGGCCACTGATACAGTGTATGTTGTTCATGGCTTAGCATAGTTAAATTTGTAGAAGCTCCATGTGTAACTGTTGACTATTTTTTCAGCACAGCAATTCTTGAAGACAATATAGAGAGAATGTGATTATTATTGTTAGAGGAGGTTCTCATACTGACGAATTAACAAATCTTTGAAAAGTTGAAGAAGTCTTAATACTCTGAGGCTAGTAAAAGACCAAGCCAACTTAACTTTTTACTTGTTATTTGAAAACTTGAGTTAATAGAACTATTTTCATAAAACTGCAAGATTGACAAAGCATTTTTAAATGCCTACTGTGTAAAGTACTGTGTTAAGTAGTAGATCTCTGCCTTCCAAAACTTTTATTTTAATGGTTCAAAGTAACATATAAATAGAAATGGGGCTTGAAGGATGGAGAGGGTATAAAGGAACTATTTTGATACAGTGACATGATTTGAAGATGACCAGGAAGAGAGGTGGAGGCCTCTATTTGGCCAAAAGTAGGGGTTAGTTCAAGGTCATATTAGGGCTGGATTCAGAGTTTCTAGTGAGTAAGAGGGAAAATATCCAGAAGATAGGTAGCATGATTTAGAGGTAGAAAAAAATTATTTACAGTAGGTAGATTTTGCATGTTAAATTATTTTTATTGAAACCTAAGGAACAGTTTTTGTATTACAAAAGCAAACTTTTATCTTTTACAGGAGCAAGAAAATGAATTCCAGCAGGAAAAATTTCAATTAGATCTCAATTATGAAAAAAAGGTAATTTTTTGAATATAAAAGTATGAGCTATTTAATATCTTATAACATATAATTCAAAGCAGAAAAATAATTATAGAAAAAAATCTACTAAGCTATTTTTAAATCAGAAATGTCAAACTTGCCATCCTTCCCTCATTGACTTACAATGAGTGCAGCTTGAACTAGATTAAATATGATTGGGAAATATTTAACAAATAAAAATTTATGCAAAAAATTTAATTTGTGATTTTTTTAAGGAAATATGCAAGATTCTAGGATCCATTTTTATTTAAGTTTGAAACTACTATTCTAGATCATAGGGAAAAGAGAAGGAAACAAGTGTTTACTAAGCACCTTTTATGGGCCAGGCATGGTGCTAAGTGTTTTACAAATATTAAGTCATTTGATTCTTACAACAGCCATGGAATGTAGCTACTCTTTTTCTTTCCAATTTATATTTGAGACAGATGGAAAATGATCAAGTTCACACAGTTAATAAGCATCTGAGACCACATTTGAACTTAAATCTTCTTGATTCCAGATCCAATGCTCCATCCACAGATGTTAAAGAACAATTTGTCTCTAACAATTAGTGTTTACAAGGTATTTAGTAGTAGTAGGTTACACTCCAGTAAGAAAGACCTAAGTTCAAGAGTTGAGTTCCTGCATTAAGCTATGTGAATCTGGGCAAGTCACTTAAACCATGTCTGAGTTTCCTTATTTAGACAGTGAGGATAATTGGCACACCAACCCTTCAGATAAGGGTATTGTAATAGTAAGTCATTTTACAAACCTAAAAGTACTGTGTAAATGTTAGACATTTGTTATCAGGATTATTGTTACTACTTTTCTGTATTTAAAAAGCATTTTGAGATTGATTTCTAAACAAGCTCTTAAGATTTTAATCCTCAATCTCTTGAGGACATTTTTTTTTATAATTTTTTATTATATATATATTTTTTATAATATTATCCCTTATATTCATTTTTCCAAATTATCCCCCCCTCCCTCTATTCCCTCCCCCCGATGACAGGCAATCCCATACATTTTACATGTGTTACAATATAGTCTAGGTACAATACATGTGTGTAAATACCATTTTCTTGTTGCACAATAAACTTTAGATTCCGAAGGTACATGTAACCTGGGCAGACAGATATTAGTGCTAACAATTTACATTCACTTCCCAGTGTTTCTTCTCTGGGTGTAGCTACCTCTGTCCATCATTGATCAACTGGAAGTGAGTTGGTTTTTCTTTATGTTGAAGATTTCCACTTCCATCAGAATACATCTTCATACAGCATTGAAGTGTACAGCGATCTTCTGGTTCTGTTCATTTCACTCAGCATCAGTTGATTTAAGTCTCTCCAGGCCTCTCTGTATTCCTCCTGCTGGTCATTTCTTACAGAGCAATAATATTCCATAACCTTCATATACCACAATTTACCCAACCATTCTCCAACTGATGGACATCCATTCATCTTCCAGTTTCTAGCTACAACAAAAAGAGCTGCCACAAACATTTTGGCACATAAATGTCTCTTTCCGCTCTTTAGTATTTCTTTGGGATATAATCCCAGTAGTAGCGCTGCTGGGTCAAAGGGTATGCACATTTTGATAACTTTTTGGGCATAATTCCAGATTGCTTTCCAGAATGGCTGGATTCTTTCGCAACTCCACCAGCAATGTATCAGTGTCCCAGTTTTCCCACAGCCCCTCCAACATTCATCGTTATTTGTTCCTGTCATCCTAGCCAATCTGACAGGTGTGTAGTGGTATCTCAGAGTGGTCTTAATTTGCATTTCTCTGATCAGTAGTGATTTGGAACACTTTCATGTGAGTGGATATAGTTTCAATTTCTTCCTCTGAGAATTGTCTGTTCATATCCTTTGACCATTTATCAATTGGAGAATGGTTCGGTTTCTTATAAATTAGGGTCAGTTCTCTATATATTTTGGAAATGAGACCTTTGTCAGAACCTTTGTTTTTAAAAATATTTTCCCAATTTGTTACTTCCCTTCTAATCTTGTTTGCATTAGTATTATTTGTACAGAAACTTTTTAGTTTGATGTAATCAAAATCTTCTATTTTGTGATCAATAATGATCTCTAGTTCTCCTCTGGTCATAAATTCCTTCCTCCTCCACAAATCTGAGAGGTAGATTATCCTCTGTTCCTCTAATCTATTTATTATCTCCCTCTTTATGCCTAAATCATGGACCCATTTTGATCTTATCTTGGTATATGGTGTTAAGTGTGGATCCATATCTAATTTCTGCCATACTAATTTCCAGTTTTCCCAACAGTTTCTTCCGAATAATGCATTTTTGTCCCTAATGTTGGTATCTTTGGGTTTGTCAAAGATTAGGTTGCTATAGATGTACCCTTTTTTGTCCTTTGTATCTAATCTGTTCCACTGATCTACCGGTCTGTTTCTTAGCCAATACCAAATGGTTTTGGTGACTGCTGCTATATAATATAGCTTTAGATCAGGTACACTTAGACCACCTTCCTCTGAGTTTTTTTTCATTAGTTCCCTTGCAATTCTCGACCTTTTATTCTTCCATATGAATTTTGTTGTTATTTTTTCTAGGTCATTGAAATAGTTTCTTGGGAGTCTGATTGGTATAGCACTAAATAAATAGATTAGTTTGGGGAGTATTGTCATCTTTATTATATTCGCTCGGCCTATCCAAGAGCACTGAATGACTTTCCAATTATTTAAATCTGATTTTATTTTTGTGGCAAGTGTTTTGTAATTTTTCTCATATAATTCCTGACTTTTCTTTGGTAGATGGATTCCCAAATACTTTATACTCTCAACATTTGTTTGGAATGGAATTTCTCTTTGTATCTCTTGCTGTTGCATTTTGTTAGTGATATATAAAAATGCCGAGGATTTATGTGGATTTATTTTGTATCCTGCCACTTTGCTGAAATTTTGAATTATTTCTAGTAGCTTTTTAGCAGAGTCTTTGGGGTTCTCTAAGTATACCATCATGTCATCTGCAAAAAGTGATAGTTTAATTTCCTCTCTTGAGGACATTTAAACAAGAGAACTGTATTATACATTTAATCAAAATTAGTTCATAAATTTATATAAGAGGAGTTAAATATTCCGGCTTATAATGATGCCAATCTCTAAATAATTCAATCCTTGAAAGGCATCTTATAGTTTATTGAGGCAAATGGGTAGGAAAAGCTTTAGTATTTATCAAAAAGCTATATGATCAAAAAGAGTTTTCCAGAAAACTAATGCATAATTTGCAAATTATATAGTGTTTGCTACAAGGGATAATGTTGTAAAAAATTACCATGCATATGTACTGTCAAAAATGTTATAATTATAAAATTAATAAAAAAATTCTAAAAAAAAATAAAAAATTATAGTGTTTGTAAATGTCTAAATGTCTAATAGTATTCCCACCCCAAATTTTTATTATTCATTTCTTTTTAGCATTTTATTTTAAGTTCCATAGTTTCTTCTCCTTTCTGTGCTTCTCCCAAACATTGAGGTTGCAAGCAATATGATAGCAGTTATATCAGTGAAATCATGCAAAACATATTTCCATATTAACTGTATCACATAAAAAAGAAAGAAAAATGAAGTAGGAAAAATATATTTCAGATCTCTCTCTGGTAGGAGAGAGCATTTTTCATCATGAGTCTTTTATAATTTTCTTAGATCATCATATATTCTTGCTGTTATTGTATTCAATGTATTCCTGGTTCTACTTGTTTCATTCATTGTCAGTTCATGTAAATCTTTCCAGGCCTTTCTAAAATCAATTTGTTCATTATTTTTTATAGAACAATAATATTCTATTGTCTTCATATACCACAATTTGTTCAGCCAATCCCCAACCGATGGGCATCTACTAATTTTCCTTTTGTTTGTTACCACAATAAGAGCTGCTACAAACATTTTTGCACTTGTATGTCCTTTTCCCTCCTTTATGATTTCTTTGGGATACAGACCCAGTAATGGTGCTGCTGGGTCAAAGGGTATGCCCACTTAGTTTTATAACCTTTTGGGCATAGTTCCAAATTGTTCTCTGGAATGGTTGGATCATGTCACAACTCCACCAACAATGCTTTAGTGTCCCAATTTTCCCATATCTTCTCCATATTTATCATTATCTTTTCCCTGTCATTTTGGCCAATCTGAGAGATGTGAAGTGGTACCTCAGAGTTGTTTTAATTTACATTTATCCAATCAATAGTGATTTAGAGCATTTTTTCATATGAGTAATAGATGACTTTAATTTTGTCATCTGAAAATTTATCAATTGAGGAATGACTTGTATTCTTATAAATTTGACACAGTTATTTATATATTTTAGAAAGGAGACCTTTATCAGAAGCACTGGCTGTAAAGATTTTTTCCCAGCTTTGTACATCTCTTTTAATCTTGTTTCTGATTTTGTTTGTGCAAAAGCTTTTTAATTTAATGTAGTCAAAGTTGTCTATTTTGCCTTTCATAATGTTCTCTAGTTCTTTGATTATAAATTCCTCCCTTCTCCAAAGGTTTGATAAGTAAATTATCCCTTGTTCTCCTAATTTGTTTATGGCATCATCCTTTATGTCCAAATCATGTATCCATTTTTGACCTTATTTTGGTATGACATATGAGATGTAGATCTCTGCTAAGTTTCTGACATTGTTTTCCAGTTTTTCCAGCAATTTTTGTCAGATAGCGAGTTCTTATTCCAGAAGCTGGAATTTGGGGTTTTATCAAATACTAGATTACAATAGGCCTTAATTATTGTGTCATGTGTATTTAATCTATTCCACTGATCCACCACTCTGTTTCTTAGCCAGTACCAAATGGTTTTGGTGACTGCTGCTTTATAATATAATTTTAGGCTTGGTACTGCTTAACCATCTCCTTTGTAATTTTTTAAATTCCCTTGATATTCTTGACCTTTTGTTCTTCTGGATGAATATTGTTATTTTTTCTAGTTCTATAAAATAATTTTTGCCCATTTGATTAGGATCTATTTTGCCCAACTGAATGTCAGCAAGTCTGACAATCTAACTTAAATGGATGAATATTTACAAAAATATAAAGTGTCCAGATTAACAGAAGAGAAAATAAATTACTTAAATAGTCTCATTTTAGAAAAAGAAATTGAAAAGAACCATTAATGAACACACTAAGAAAAAATCTCCTGGGACAGATGTATTCATAAGATGTAAAGAACAATTAATTCCATTATTATGTAAACTATTTGGAAAAATAGATAAAGAAGGGATACTGCCAAATTCCTACTATGACATGAACATGGTACTGCTACCTAAACCAGGAAGAGCTAAAACAGAAAGAAAATTACAGATGAATCTCCCTAATGAATACTGATGCATAAATTTTAAATAAAATATTAACAAAGAAATTACAGCAATTTATCAGCAGGATAATGCACTATGGCCAAGTGAAATTTATAGCAGGACTAGTAGGTCTGGCTCAATATCAGGAAAACCATCACCATAATAGACCATAAAAATAACAAAATCAATAGAAATCATATGATAATCTCAATAGATGCAGAAAAAGCTTTTGACAAAATACAGCACCCATTTCTATTAAAAACATTAGTGAGCATAGGGAAAAGGGATGCTTTCCTTAAAATAATAAGCAGTCTTATCTAAAACCAACAGCAAGTATTATTTGTAGAGAAGCTGGACACATTCTTAGGGGTGAAATAAGGATGCCCATTATCACCACTATTGTACTAGAAATGTTGGCATTAGCAATAAAAAAAGAAAAAGAAATTAAAGATTGTCATCATATCCTTCCATCCCAGAGCTGCTGCCTGCAGGTTTGGTGGGGTTGGTGTAGGTGGCAGGATGGTCCCTCAGCACTATCGCCCCTGTGGGGACTGCAATGCTGTGAAACCAAAAAACACCACATATGAATGAAACCTCACTGTTAATTGGATTTTGAATTGCATTCACCATGGGACAGCAAATTTCTGATCAGACACAAATGGTTATAAACAAGTTGCCTGAAAAAGTAACTAAGCACATCTCGCTGTTTCGACAAAGTGGTTCTCTTACCTATAAGGAATTTCTGGGGAGAGTGGCTGAACTGAATGATGTAATTGCAAAAGTGGTTGCTGGCCGAGAAAAGCACTTTCTCTTTGAGGTACAGCTAGGATCAGATTCCTCTGCTTTTTGGAAAGTGCTTGTATGAGTGGTGTGTACCAAGATTAACGAGCAGTAGAATTGTAGAAGCTTCAAGAATCATGAATTTATGTCAGTTTATCCAACTTTATAAAGATATCACAAGCTAAGCAGCAGGAGTCCTGGCAACAAGGCCCCACTACTTTTTAAGCAATTGCTGAAAAGTTGTCATCTATGTCTTCCTGCCAAGCCAGCATTTGGATGAGAAGAATGAAGCAGCTGACTGATGAGGAGAAATGTTGTATTTGCATGGATGGATGAGCCAACCTCATTCTACCCTGTGCCCACAGCTTTTGTCAGAAGTGCATTGATAAATGGAGTGATTAGCCCAGAAACTGTCCTATCTGCCGCCTACAAATGAGTAGGGTCAATGATTCTTGGGTTGTGTCTGATGCACCTATAGAAGATGACATAGATAACTATATACTTAACATGGCTGATGAGGCCAGCCAGCCTCACATGCCATGAAATTGGGGTCTTTTGGGTATTCCAAATCATTATTGATCAGAGAAATGCAAAATAAGACAACTCAGAGATACCACTATGCACCTGTCAGATTGGGTAAAATGACGAGAAAAGATAATGATGAATGTTGGAGGGGATGTGGGAAAACTGGGATACTGATGCATTGTTGGTGGAGTTGTGTACAGATCCAACAATTCTGGAGAACAATTTGGAACTATGCTCAAAAAGTTATCAAACTGCATACCCTTTGACCCAACAGTGTTTCTACTGGGCTTAAATCCCAAAGAAATACTAAAGAAGGGAAAGGGACCTGTATGTGTCAAAATGTTTGTGGCAGCCCTTTTTGTAGTGGCCAGAAACTGGAAATTCAATGGATGCCCATCAATTGGAGAATGGCTGCAACAATTATGGTATATGAATGTTATGGAATATTATTGTTCTGTAAGAAATGACCAGCAGGATGAATACAGAGAGACTTACATGAACTGATGCTGAGTGAAATGAGCAGAACCAGGAGATCATTATACACTTCAACAACAACACTATATTAGGATCAATTCTGATGAAAGTGGCTCTCTTCAGAGGATCCGAATCAATTCCAATTGATCAGTAATGAGCAGAACCAGCTATACCCAGAGAAAGAACGCTGGGAAATGAGTATGAATCACAACATAAGATTTATACTCTTTCTGTTGTTGTTTGCTCGTATTTTTGTTTTTCTTCTCAGGTTATTTTTACCTTCTCTCTAAATCTGATTTTTCTGGCACAGAAATAACTATATAAATATGTATACATATATTGTATTTAAAATATACTTTAACATATTTAACATGTATGGGACTGCCTGCCATCTAGGGGAGGAGGTGGAAGGAAGAAGGGGAAAAGTTGAAACAGAAGTTTTTGCAAGGATCAATGTTGGAAAATTACCCATGCATATGTTTTATATATAAAAACTATAATAAAATGTAAAAAATAAATTGGGGACTTGTGGTCATTTGAGCTGTAAATCCCATTTGGGGATTTAATAAAGAATATACAGGCAAAAATGTCATGAGCACATGAAAACTGGTTCCTCCCTTTACCCTATCTCTATTTTTGCCACTCTTTTCCACAATTTATTCCATCACTTTTGATAAATTTCATGAATCTTTCTTTTGTTTTATTCTAAATTACTGTTTTAAATCTTGTACATGAGTCAGTTTTACATTGATAGGTATCCCAGTAGGTCTATGGTGTTCTTTGAGAATGCTTTGGCTGCTAGTTAGAGAAGCATCATTTTGAGAAACTTCTGATATAGTGGTTTTAGGTAGCCACGATAGGTTTTGATCAATCTTGAGGACTTAGTAATCATAGCTTTCGGACACACAAATTCACTTTAAAACAACTGAAAATAGAAAATAAATCCAAGTGCTTATTATTACTAAGCTAGTTGTTTTACTGGAATTTAAAGGGTTGTTGTTGCCCCCTGCTGGTTAATAATGACTCCATTAATGATCTTTGCATGAATTAACTACAATGTTTCCTGATCAAGCAGTTTGTGATTCAGAGATAATAGATAATGAAACCTATATATTGCAAAACGAGTAAGAAATCTAGAACTTCTGAAATTATTTTTGCCAACAAATATTTTGGGGGAAACTCGCTGTGGGCAGCTACACGGTTTCTAACAATCCTTGTACAAAGTCCTGGGGTTCAATTAGCAGTTTTCTTAATAGAAAAGGTCTAAATTCTTATACTTTCAAACTCTACATACTGGAAACAAATCTCTACTAAATGATAAATTACTCAGTATTGATCATGGTGCTTTTTCTTTTCATAATTTGGTATCATCCTGAGATTTCAGAATGCTCATACTTAGGAAGTTTAAAAGACAAGAAACCAGTGTTCTTGCTCCTTTCCTATAAATGTAGGATCTTCCTGAAACAGGATCAAAATTCAGATTGGTTGGCTAAGTAAATATTCAGCAACATAGGAGTAAGAATTCAGTTAGAGGCAGTGTTCTAATAGCATTTCAACCTTCTTTGTGAAAGAGGGAAATTTTCATAGAAAAAGTATTTGGTTTGTCTTGATTCTTAATATTCAGCTCTCATGAAGGTTTTCTTTAAAAGTCAATATATTCAACCTTACAAGGAAACCATTTTGATCTCTTTAGTTGAAGATGCAAACATACAGTACTATAAGCACTGGGGCAGATGGTTTATGTTGCTATTTCAGGGAGTGGCTGAAGGATTATGTGTGTAAATAGAAGATTCTTCCCCCTCCCCCCTTTTTTAAAGCAAGTGTGCAAATAAAATTAATGATCCATTCATAGAAAGAAAAAAAAAAAAAACTTGTTCCTTTCTTATTGGCATTATTCTCCCTTCAGATGTCTGAGATCTGAGGAGTGGAGACTTACACAGATTTTGCCCCTTTTCAGATTTGTGGCTAAATTACTAGCTAATGGATGTTTGTGGGGTGAGTGCCTTAGGGCCAAATCTGGACTTGTTTTCAGAATTTGATTTGTAGGAGAGGTCTTTATGAGCCTAATTCAAGCTACTTTTTAATATAGTCACATATACATTACATGTACACCATATAATAATTTAGCCTTGCTTATAGAATTGCCAAGAAAGCCAAACCCTTTGCTCTCCCAGTTTTAAAATGAACCATGGGAAACACATTTGTCAGTGGTGCCTGTACATTATTTGTATTTTGTTAGCGTCCACTGAGTGTGTCTGGAAATGAGTGCCAGGCTTAAAAAATCATATTCTTAAGCTGGCTCTGATTCCAGGATACATCTTCAAATATACTTTATTGAATTGTGAAATGCCTTCTTTCCTCATTCCCATTGTTTTGTAATTCCAGGAAAGGTCAGAAGATTTATGTTTAGAATATGTGAAAGGGATTACATTTGTAAAGGTAAGGGTAGTAATGAGAGCTGTGGCCATAGAACTTGCAAGCCCCACTCCCCAGCTCCCTTAAATAAAATTCCGTGTCTTACTAGGTAGTAAGTGTAGGTGATGTTGTTTTCAAAGCACTTTCTATACATGATCTCATTGAAACCTCAAAATAGCTTCCTGCAAGATATCTCCTGTAGTTATACCCCCATTTTGCTGACAGTTCGTTTGAGTTTCAGAGAGGGGAAATAATTTGCCACAGTCACACAGCTGTATGAGGCAGGATTCCAATTAAGGTCTTCCTGAGTCCATATGCAGGTCTCTCTCCCCAGTTGCAAACTGACAGCATTTCCATTCAGCAGAAGCATTTTCTTGGGCCAACTTTCACTGTGCCATTTCGGCAGAGTGGCCTTATAACATTTCCTTCCACTTGTCTTTTTCT
The DNA here is from genome assembly GCF_048593235.1 of Sminthopsis crassicaudata. NCBI lineage: Eukaryota > Metazoa > Chordata > Mammalia > Dasyuromorphia > Dasyuridae > Sminthopsis > Sminthopsis crassicaudata. Next base: position 324,906,774 of record NC_133620.1, read on the forward strand.
CTTTCAGGGAGTTAATGACCAGCCATGAGCATTGAGAAAATCTGATATTAATAAAACCTTTCCTGTTTTACAAACTGTGTTCCATCCTAAACACTGACTGCTATGTAGGATCATCACGTAGTTTCATTAACCTCATCAAAATAAATGGGAAACTGACAACTCCATTTCTTTGTTGATTCTATCAAGCTTTGCAATTTTTCCTAGCCTGTGAATGAATGTAGTTTTTACTGTAGGATGAATTCCCAAAATTGTAATTTTGCTTAAAGGTGAAAGTGTAAACTTTCTTATCCTATACTTTTAAATCTTTTGTAATTAGAAAGTACTAAAATGCACTTGCTATGCCAGGAGGTAGGAAATGGTGTAACTTGTGCCTTCCAGAGCTGGTAGTAATCTTTCATGCACTGACTCTAAGGAATTGGATTTGCTTATTTGTTAATTGACAAAATGTTGACACTTTGTTGATTGACAAAATGTCCTTTTCTTAAATGCACTAAAAGGGTTCCACACTCTACTGATAACTATTCCCCTAGCTATTCAATTTTCATGTGTTAGGATGAGTTTGAATTTGATCTGCCTGCTTGCTTCTACATTTAGATGCAAATAGAGGAGCTGTTTAAAATAACAATGCTTCATTATTAAAATTACTATTTCTTAAACTTTCCAAAAGGGAAGTCATGCCTGAGTTTGCAGTTAGAGACTTTAGGGACTATTAAATACTCTGTATTATTAGATCAGATTGATAAATTGTGCAATAAACAGTAGGGGGAGGGAAGGAAAAGATAGCTATTGACAGTTTTTTCTTCTTACAATTGTGAGATTTACTATTGTTATGTATTGTAATTGGTTGGATCTGTGAACTAATTATAAATTTATTTTCCTTAGGGAAGGGAAAAAGAAATTAAAGTAATTAATATAGGCAATGAGAAAATAAAACTAATACTCTTTGCAGATGATATGATGACATACTTAGAGAATCCTAAAAAATCATCCAGAAACAATTCACATCTTTCACAAAATTGTAGGATATAAAATAAACCGACACAAATCCTTAGCATTTTTGTATATTAATGACAGAGCCTATCAGCAATAGATAGAAAGAGAAATTTCATTTAAAATGACTGTAGACAAAATAAAATATTTGGGGTCTGCAAGCCAAGACAAATCCAAGAACTACATGAACACAGTTACAAAACAGTTCTCACACAAATAAAGTCAGATCTAAACAACTGGAAAAATACAAATTGCTCAGAGATAGGTCAAGCTAATGTAGTGAAAAAGCCAATTCTGCCTAAATTGGTCTATTTGTTCAGTGCCATACCAATCAAACTGCCAAAAAATATTTCATAGTAATTTTTATGGTTAAATAATAATAATAATAATTGCTATTATTATTATTATTGCTGATGTTTACTTTTTTTTCCTTTTTTATATATAAGCTGGGTTTTGCTCAGTTAGGAGTGAAGTGCACTGTCCCAAGCTTCAGGCTTTTTTGTTTTGTTGTTTTCAAAACTATTTTGGGGGTGAGTGGGCACTTCTTTGTGTTATAATTGTGACCCAGAACTTCTTCTGGGCAGAAGAGTTGCCAAATCAATACCAATGCTAATAAAGGCTCTTCTGTAATCTCTTTCCTGAACAATTGACAGGCTGTTTACTTCTTCTGGGCTGAGAGCTCCCAAAGTGGCTTTTGCCACTAACATAGTTGCTTCTAAGGCCAGGGTTATGCATTTTGCTCTTTCTTACTAGTCTTAGCCAACGGAATAGAGATAAGAATATTGGTATGGGTTTACCAAGATAAGGTCAAAATGGGTTCATTATCTAGGCATAAAGAATGACATTATAAATAAATAATATAATATAAGATAACATAACATAAGATAGTTTACCTCTCAGACCTGTGGAGGAAGAAGAAATTTGTGACCAAAGAAGAACTAGAGATCATTATTGATCACAAAATAGATAATTTTGATTATATTAAGTTAAAAAGTTTTTGTACAAACAAAACTAATGCAGACAAGATTAGAAGGAAAGCAATAAACTGGGAAAACATTTTTATATTCAAAGGTTCTAATAAAAGCCTTATTTCCAAAATATATAGAGAATTGACTCAAATTTATAAGAAATCAAGCCATTCTCCAATTGATAAATGGTCAGAGGATATGAACAATCATCAGATGAAGAAATTGAAACTATTTTCTAGTCATATGAAAAGGTGTAGCAAATCATTATTAATAAGAGAAATGCAAATTAATACAACTCTGAGATACCACTATACACCTGTTAGATTAGCTAAGATGACAGGAAAAGATAATGACGAATGTTGCAGGGGATGTGTGAAAACTGGGACACTGATACACTGTTGGTAGAGCTGTGAACAAATCCAACCAATCTGGAGAGCAATCTGAAATTATGCCCCAAAAGTTATCAGACTGTGTATATATACTATATACTGTGTATATAGTAGCAGTGCTACTACTGGGCTTATATTCCAAAGTGATCTTAAGGAGGGAAAGGGGCCCACATGTGCAAAAAATGTTTGTGGCAGCCCTCTTTGTAGTGGCAGGGAACTGAATGGATGCCTATCAATTGGAGAATGACTGAATAAATTATGGTATATGAATGTAATGGAATATTATTGTTCTGTAAGAAATGACCAGAAATGATTTCAGAAAGGCTTGGAGAGACCTACATGAACTGATGCTAAGTGAAATGAGCAGAACCAGGAGATCACTTTACATGGCAACAACAAGAGTATAGGACAATCAATTCTGATGGATGTGGCTTTCTTCAACAATGAATTGATTCAGAACAGTTTCAATTGTTCAGTAATGAAGAGAGCCATCAGGGGGCAGCTAAGTGGCGCAGTGGATAGAACACCAGCCCTGAATTCAGAAGGATCCGAATTCAAATCTGGCCGCGGACACTTAACACTTCCTAGCTGTGTGACCCTGGGCAAGTCACTTAACCCCAGCCCCCAAGGGGTGGGGTGGGGGTGGGGGGAGGAATGAAGAGAGCCATCTGCACCCAAGGAGAGGACTGTGGGAACTGATGACCACAACATAGCATTTTCACTCTTTGATTTCTTCAGTAAGATAGATTTCTTTATCCAACTGAATGTGTTTGATGTTATTCCCTCTTTGAGTTAATTTTGTTGGGAGTTAGGTTATATGTTCTCCTCCCCCTCATATTCTCAATTTTTCCCTCAATGATAAAAGCTCTTTTGTACCTCTTTTACTCCATTCTACCTCTCTCTTTCTGCTTCTTTAAATACATTCTTCTTTTTCACCCCTTAATTTTAATTCTCTTTATATTTTAGAAATGAGACCTTTATTAAAAAAAAACACTGTAAAAATTGTTTTACAGCTTTAGGCTTCCCTTCTAATCTGAGCTGAATTGGTTTTGTTGGTGCATAACTTTTTAAAATTTAATGTAATCAAAATTATCCATTTTGAATTTCAATCTTTGGCCATAAATTCCTTTTTTTAACCAAAGATTTGACATGTAGATTATTCCTTGCTCTCTTAATTTGCTTGTAATATTACCTTTTATGTCTAAATCATGAACCCATCTTACCTTGATATAGGATGTGAAATATTGACCTATTCCTAGTTTTTGCCATACTGTTTTCTAATTTTCCCAGCAAGTTCTGTCATATAATAAGCTTGGGTTTACCAAACACTAGATTACTAGTCATTGACAAATATATCTTGTGTACCTAACCTACTTCACTCATTCACAACTGTATTTCTTAGCCAGTACCAAATGGTTTTGCTGACTGCTACTTAATAATATAGTTTTAGGTCTAGTATGGTTAGACCACTTTCCTTTGCATTTTTTTTTCATTAATTCCCCTGGTATTCTTGACCTTTTGTTCTTCCAGATGAATTTTTTCATTATATTTTCTAGCTGTATAAGACAATTTTTTGGCAGTTTGATTGGTATGGCACTGAATAAGTAGATAAATTTAGGGAGAATTATCATTTTCATTGTATTAGTTCAGCCTACTCATGAGCAATTGATACTTTTCCAGTTATTTAGATCTAACTTTATTTGTGTAAAGTGTTTTGTAATTGTGTTTATACAGTTGCTAGCTTTGTCTTGGCAGTCATTTTATATTGTCTACAGTTATTTTAAATAGGATTGTTCTTTCTATCCCTTGCTGCTGGGCTTTGTTGGTAACTTATAGAAATGCTGGTTTATTTTATATCCTGCTGCTAAAGTTGTAATTTGTTTCTAGTAGTTTTTTAGTTGATTCTCTAGAATTCTCTGTGTACCATCATATCATCTACAAAGAGTGATAATTTTATTCCTTTATTGCCTATTCCTTCTTTTTTTTAATGCTAAAGCTAATATTTCTAGAATAATATTAAATAATAGTGGTGATAATGGGCATCCTTGTTTCACCCCTAAACTTAAGGGGATTGCTTTTGGCTTATCCTTATTACATATAATGCTTGATAATGGTGTTAGATAGATATTGCTTATCATTTTAAGGATATCATTTAAGGATCCATTTATTCGTATGTTCTCTAATGTTTTAGGAATCGGTGTATTTTTTCATTTTTCTGCATCTATTGAGATAATCATATGATTTCTATTAGTTTTGTTATTGATATGGTCAATTATGTTGATAGTGTTCCTGATATTGAATCAGCCCTGCATTCCTGGTAAAATCCATCTTGGTCATAATGTATTATTGTTGTGATAAGTTGGCATAACCTCCTCGCTAATATTTTATTTAAAATTTTTATATCAATATTCATTAGGAAAATGAGTCCATAATTTTCTTTCTCTATTTTAATTCTTCTTTGTTTAGATATTGGTACCAAATGTGTGTAATAAAAGGAATTTGGTAGGACTCCTTCTTCTCCTGTTTTTCCATATAGTTTAATTAGTATTGGAACTAACTGTTCTTTAAATATTTGGTAGAATTCACTGATAAATCCATCTTTTGCTGGAGATTTTTTTCTTAAGGAGTTCATTCATGGTTTGTTCAATTTTTTTTTCTAAAAAATCTTTCTAAATTTAAGTGTTTTATTTCCACTTCTGTTAATCTGGGCAATCTATGTTTTTGTAAGTATTCATCCACTTCACTTAGATTGTCAGATTTATTGGCATATAGTTGGGCAAAATAGCTCCTAATTATTGCTTTAATTTTCTCTTCATTGGTGGTAAGTTCATTCTTTTCATTTTTTATACTGGTAATTTGGCTTTCTTCTTTTTTTTCTGATCAAATTAATCAAAGATTTATCTATTGTTGATTTTTAAAAAATAAAACTAAGTTTTATTTACTAGTTCCATAGTATTCTTTCCACTTTAGTTAATCTCTCCTCTGCATTCCAGAATGTCTAATTTGGTATTTAATTAGGTGTTTTAATTTTTTTTCTAGCTTTTTTAGTTACATGTTCAATTCATTTCTCTTTTTTATTTATGCGAGCATGTAAACATTTCCCCTAAGAAATTCTTTGGGTGCATCACACAAGTTTTTGTATGTTGTTTCCTTATTGTCATTCTCTTGCATGAAATTATTGATTATTTCTGTTATTTGTTGTTTGACCCATTTCTTTGGATTAGATTATTTAGTTTTCAATTAATTTTTGCTCTATTTTTCCATAGTCCTTTATTTCATGTAATTTTTATTTCATGATGATGTGAAAAGATGCATTTAATATTTCTGCCTTTTTGCATTTGATTGTTTTTATACCCTATTATGTGGTTAATTTTTGTGTAGATCCCATGTACTGATGAGGAGTCCCCATTCAGTTTTCTCCAGAGGCCTATCATATGTAACTTTTCTAAAATTTTATTCTCCCCAACTTCTTTATGGCTGGTTTATTTTGTGGTAAGATTTTATACTTATGAGAGAGGAAGTTTGAAATCCTTCTCTAGAATAGTTTTGCTTTCTCTTCCTGCAATTCATCTATTAACTTCTCTTCATTGAATTTGGATTTTATATCTCTTGGTGCATATATTTTCCTTTTTCCTTTCACCCTTTCCCTCCTCTCCAGTGTTTTGTTTCTGACCCCTACCTCCTTCAATTTGCTCTTCGCCCTTTCTTCTTCCACTTTCTTATAGCATGAGACAAATTTCTATGGCAAACTAAAGTATATATGATATTGGGACAGCTAAATGGCACAGTAGATAGAGCACAGGCTCTGGAATCAGGAGGATTTGCATTTGAATCTGGCTTCAGACACTTAATACTTACTAGCTGTGTGACCCTAGGCAAGTCATTTAACCTCAATTGCCTAGCTCCCCCTCCTCCAAAAGACTCATTAAAAAAAAAAAAAAAAAAAAAAAAAAAAAAAAGTATGTGTGATGTTCCCTCTTTCAGCCAAATCCAGTGAAATTAAGATTCAAACAATGCTCATCCCCCCTGCCTTTTTTTCTGCCTTCTATAATATGTGTTTTGTGCCTCTTTATATGATGTAATTTACTCCAGTTTATCTCCCATTTTATCTTTTCCTGTTTCACTTCTTTTTCTACCCCTTAATCTCTTTTTTATTTCATCATATTAAATATCCACACTCTCTTTGTATACTCTTTCTAACTACCTTGACAAAGATACAATTCTCAAGAGTTGCAAGAATCATCTTCTCTTGTTGGGATATAAGCAATTTAACTTTTAAAAAATATTTTTTTCTTTCTTGTTTACTTTTTTATGTTTTTGTTGAGTCTTGTTTTTGAAGGCCATATTTTCTGTTCAGCTCTGGTCTTTTCATCAAAAATGATTGAAAATCCCCTTTTCATTGAATGTCTATTTTTCCTCCTGAAAGATAATGCTCACTTTTACTGGGTAGTTGATTCTTGATTATAAGCCAAGATCCTTTGCCTTCTGGAATATGGTATTCCTCTAATCCTTTAAAGTAAAAGCTGCTAAACTCTGATTGTGGTAATCCTGATTGTGGCTCCTCAATATTCACTTACCGTTGTTCACTTCTAATTTTTAATGAACTGTTTTCTTCAGTTAGCTTTTTAATCTCCTTTTCATTTGGCCAATTGTACTTTTAAAGGAATTATTTTGTTCAGTGAATTTTTCCCCCCATTTCACCAATTCTATTTTTTAAAGAGTTGTTTTCTTCCATATCTTTTTCTTTTCCATTTTTCCACATCTGTTTTTTAAGGAGTGTTTTTCTTCAGTATATATATATTTTTTTTCTTTTCTTTTTTTTTTTTCCATTTTGCCAAATATACTTTTTAAGGTAGTGTTTTTCTTCAGTTAATTCTGAGCTTCCTTTTCCATAGTATTGACTTTCCCCTCTAAGTTTTCATAATTCTCCTGCATAACTTTCATTTTTTAAAACTATTTTTGTTCTTTCTTGATTTTTAAAATCTTTTTTGTGCTCTTCCAAATGAGCCTTTTGACCTTGAGAGCAGTTCATACCCCATTTTGAGGCTTCACATGTAGGCATTTTACCATTGCTCTCCTTTTTTGAATTTGCATTCTGATCTTCCCTGTTGCCAAAATAGCTTTCTATGATCAGGACTCTTTTTTTACTTTTTTGATTATTTTTAAAAATTGAGCTCTGCTCCTGGGGTATGGGGCATAGTGTTCAAAAATATTTATTTATTTATTTTTTGCAGGCAAGGACCTCTCACTAACTTTCTGTTCTGGGGCTGGTGGTTATGTTGGCCTACCTAAGTCTGCCTATTATACTAGGCTTCAGCAGCTTACAATTTGCCTTGTGTGATTGGTTTGGCGGTCTCATAGCTGTCCTACTGAGCCACTGGTCCTCTGATGCAGGATAGAGAAACCATTGCTGCTGTTCTTTGTCTAAGAGGCTCCTCCTAATTTGCTATATCACTGCTGGGTCATGTCCTTCCTGACCAAATGAGACAGACCTTTTCTAAAATCTTTCCAAGGTATCTTAACCTGAAAAATTGTTTTACAGCAAATGTTTGTGGCTTGATATTCCAAAAGCCATTCTGAGGCTTGAACTAGCACTAATTATGAGGGAAAGTTGGGAAAGCTCAGGCTATGTCCTGGCTTCTCTCTTCCATCATTGCTTTGCCTGAAAGGAGAGTTTTTAAAAGTTATTTTTAATTCTTCAACTCTAAAAAAAAATAAAAATTTTGGAATGAACCTTCAGTAATTACCACAGTGAGATTTTGTACTTTTTTGCAGCTCTGTTAGATGTGTGACTGTGAGGGTATAATCATCTCTGGAAAATCATCTGTGAAAGTCAACAAGCTATTGATTCTGAAAAATAGAAAATGTAAACAATAGATGTTGAATATAATTAGCACCATTTTTGTGAATTACTTTTTTATTAGCTTTTGCTAATATCCCTTTGCATTTGGCCAATTGTAGTTTTAAAGGAATTTTGTTCCCCGGATATTTTTTTCTCATTTCATAAATTTAATTTTTTTAAGGAGTTTTCTTTTTCCATTTTGCCAAATTTATTTTTAAGAAGTTGTTTTCTATTTATTTATTTAGTCAATCCTATTCTTAAGGAGTTGTTTTCTTTAGCCAATTTCTGTGCTTCCTTTCCCAAGATGTTGAATTTTTTCCCAAAAAACTTTCATACTTCATATGCATAGCTCTCATTTCTTTTACCAATTTTTCTTTGATCTCTTTTTAAAGATCCTTTTGGAACACTTCCAAGGGAACCTTTTGACCAGTTCATATCCCCTTTGAGACTTTACCTGAAGGAAATTTAACTTTGCTGCCCTCTCCTAGGTTTGTGTTCTGGTCTTCCCTGTGTCCATAGTAGTTCTCTATGATCAGTGCTTTTTTTTGCTTTTTTGCTTATTTCTAAAAATTGAGCTCTATTCTTATGGCATAGAGGAGATTGTCTCAAGTTTCTTGCAGGGTAATAGGGAACTCTCACTGAATGCGCTGGGGCTAGTGATCTGTAGGCTTTCCAACTATGCTGGATAAGCCTGGCCAAGTCCTGCTTGCTATGCTAGGGTTCAGGGGCCCACAGTTTGCCTTTTGGAATTGCATTTGAGGTCTCACAGCTGCTCTGTTGATCCAGTGACCTTCTGAACCAGGACAGAGATAGATACAAAGATAGTTTTCAACATTCACATTTGCAAAACCTTATGTTCCAAATGTCTCTCCCTCTCTTCCCCCACCTCCTACTATAGACGACAAGTAATCTGATATATGTGCAATTCTTCTATACATCTTTCCACATTTCCACAGTCCTTTCTCTGGGTGCAGATGGCCCTCTCCATTACAAGTTTATTAGAATTGGTCTGAATCACCCATTGTTGAATCACATCCATCAGAATTAAATTATCATTTCAATCAAGTATAATATCTTGTAGTTGCCAAATGAAAAATATTCCTGAAATTCTATGACTATTTATTTTTACCAACACAGATAATGGCATTGCAACATTTGTTCTACAGAATCTTACATGAGAAATTGGAAATTATATTTAAGAAAATATTAAAATGAGTGACTGACCAATTGCATAACTCAAATGCATTTCTGTTGTTATAGTTGTTTCCTCCAGTTATGCAGAACTCAATCCAGGGTTGTAAAGGGCTGAAACTATGAAAAGGTGTACTTGAATCAGACAACTGAGCACTTAAAGCTAATTACCTATTCAATATGAGACAATGACTCTATTAGCATATGTTTTTGGATAAATGGCTCTTCTCACCATTGGTGCTGGCTCTATGTTTTGATGTTAAGATAATCGTTAACAAGGATTAGAGCAGTGGTCCTCAAACTTTTTAAATAGGGGGCCAGTTCACTGTCCCTCAGACTGTTGAAGTGCCTCACACTCTGTCTCCGCCGCCTCAGCCCAATGTTGGAAGTGTGCGTTGCTAACATGAGTTTAGGTCGAATATCACTTCCGTTCTGATCATATCTCTCTCCTCTTAATTCCCTATTTGGTAAACTAATTTCTTTTTTTTTTCTAAACATGTTTTCATATGTTATCATGCTGCACAAGAAAAATCAGATCAAAAAGGGAAAAAAGAAAAAACAAGCAAGCAAACAACAACAAAGGTGAAAATACTGTGGTGTGATCCACATTCAGTCTTCATCATTCTCTCTGGATGTGGCTGATACTTTCCTTTACAAGTCTATTGGAATTGCCTTGAATCATCTCATTGTTGAAGAGAGCCACATCCAGCAGAATTGGTCATCACATAATCTTGTTGCTTTGTACAATGTTCTCTTGGTTCTGCTCACTTAACATCAGTTCATGTAAATCTTTCCAGGCTTTTCTGAAATCAGCCTGCTCATCATTTCTTACAGAATGATAATATTCCATTATATTCAAATTAGCCCAATCAGTGGGTATCCACTCAGTTTAGTTTTTTGCTGCATGTAGGACCCTTTCCCTCCTTTAAGATCTCTTTGTGATATAAGCCCACTAGAAACACTGCTGGATCAGAGGATATGCACACAATAGCCCTTTGGGCATAGTTTCAGATTGCTCTCCAGAATGGTTGGATCAGTTCATAGCTGCACCAACAATGTATTAATGTCCCAGTTTTCCCATATATCCTCCAATATTTATCATTATCTTTTAATGTCATCTTAGCCAGTCTGAGCGGTGTGAAGTAATACAACTGTCTTAATTTGTAAAATCTATTTCTATACTCAACTGAGTGCGTGTGCATGCTTACACACACACACACACACACACACACACACACATACACACACACACACATAGGCACTTCTTTTTGTACCATTTACAATGGATTCGGGCTTAACATGCCAACTCTCATTTACCCCTACCATTTCCCACTCCATTCTAAAAGCTTTTCCTTATGTTTCATCCTTTATGTTAGAAAAAAAATTTATCATTCTTCCTCTTCCCCCTTATTTGAGTGCACTCCTCTTTCTCAACCCTTCATTTTTTTTTTTTTTTTGGAGATCATTCCAATATAATTGACTTATCCCTATGTTCTCAGTTTATATGTATTCCTTCTAAGAGCCCTAATAAGGGTAATAATCTTAGCAGTTACATTATCTTCCCATATGGAAATTTAAATAGTATAACTTTATTGAGTCTTGTATAATTACTCTTTCATGTTTTCCTTTTAATGTTTCTCTGGAGTTTGTGTTTGAATTTAAAATTTTCTATTCAACATTGGCCTTTTCATCAGTTATACTTAAATATCCCCTCTTTCATGAAATATTTTCCCCCGCCCCCAATTAGGATTATACTCAGTTTTACTGGGTAGGTTATTCTTGATTATAATCTTAGCTTCTTTGCTTTCTGGAACATCATATTCTAAGTCCTCTAGTTCAGTTCAGTGGTGATCTTCATTGTAGCTCCATGATATTTGAATTATTTGTTTCTGACTGCTTGCAATTTTTCTTCTTGATCTGGAAGCTCTAGAATTTGGCTATATTCTTGTGAATTTTCATTTTGGGATTTCTTTCAGGAGATGATGAGTGGATTCTTTCCTTGATAATTTTTTGAAATATGAAATCTAGGCTTTTTTTTTTTTTTAATAATGCATTTCATTTCAGGTAATCTAATAATTTTAAAATTGTATTTCCTTAATCTACTTTCTAAGTTAATAGTATATCTAACATTTCATATTTTCTTCTATTTTTCATTTTTTTAGATTTTGTATTTTATTGTTTCTTGATGTCTTTTACTTGCCTTGTGTTACTGATTTGTCCTTCCAATCTTTAAGTTTTTTTAAGCTGGAAAAATGTCTTTTGTTGGTTCTGTTACTCCAAAATGTGATTTCAGAAATTTTAAAATTGTTTGAAGGGCAAAATTGGGAAATTTCAATTGGGTTTGCTGCTGTCTGTCATGTTGACATTGTCTCATGTCTTATATCATTGTTTTTATTTTCATAGTTAAAATTTTAACATTGTTTTCAATGATAGGTTCAAGGCCTCCAGATTGAACTTGATAAAGAGAAAGAAGATTCTCAGAAGAAAATTCATAAATTGGAAGAGGCTTTGAGGTATGTTAATAGTGTCCCCAATGCAATTTTTCTTGGAAATTATCTTATGCTTAATTTCTATGTAATAGATTTCTAGCATATTCACTTTAAGTTTCTGTAAGATTCTTGCTATGGTTTCATTTGAATGATGTTTCCATTATAATACCATACTTTCAGGATTTTATTACTATTGTGAAAAAAAATTTTTAAAGAAAAAAGTCAATTTACCTGTGTAGTAATAGAAATATAAAAAGAGAGTTTAATAGATTTCAGATGCTCCCTTATAAATAAGTTGTAATAGATTTATAAAATATTAAGATGTACAACCTCTCTTTTATGGTGTGCAATCATTGGAATAGGAATTCAGAAGTATGTTTGTGCATATTGAAGGTTTATTAATTTTGTGTTTCTAGGTATTACCTACTAGAGCATATAGTGGTTGGTACTCAGTATCACTGATTGAAAGTGGCATCTAGAGGCACTATAACAGTTTTTATGTTAATATTGCCTTGTTGCCTTATAGAGTTTGCTCATTTTTTTTCTGTTGTGCTTTAATCTTAGTAATATTAATTCCTGTAGATAGGAGAGATAATATCCCACGGTTGAAATTTTTCTAAGTTTATCCTTATGCAGTTTATTATTAATTTTTGCCCTCTTCTTAGTCATATTTTCCTTATTTGCCTTGACATCCTTCCTCCCTCCCCAGTCTTCTAAGTCCTTCCACTCTGCTGATTGTGACTTGTTTCTGGAAATTCCCTTCTCTTGAGGCAAGATAAATTGTCTTTTGAAGTACCAAATCCTTGAAAAATAAATCCATTTATTTTGTACTATCTCAGTTTCCCTGAATTATAATACCTCAGTTTCCCTGAATTAGTTTCCCTAAATTATAATATTATAATAAAATTATATAATAAATATATATAATAAATAAAATTATAATATAAATTATAATATCTCAGTTTCCTCGAGTTAGTGTGCTATGTACAAAGCCATTAGGACTGAGAGAATTAGGACCTTGGAGCTCTGGCCACTTTCAATTCCAAAGAGTCATAAAACTCCAGATGGCTTATCTCAAATACCTGGATGGCATTCACTATCTTTTCTGGCCCAGACTTTCTGTCTCCTGCTTGATTACTTTCTCGACCCCCAACTAATCAAAATTAATGGTCCTTCCCGAAAGTATGACTTGCTAAATGTTTCTTTCTTCCTTGCCTTTGTTTTCCTGATAGTTGGAGCCCTGTAAAAATCTTTGGAATTAATTGCTGGATGCTGGATGCTTTGAGACAAGAGTCCCATCTAGCTGACTAGCTCAAACTCTCTACTATTAAAATATTAAAAACCTAATCTCTGTTTTGCCTCAGTTTCTCTGACATTACATTTCATTTCATAGTTTTAAAATATAAAGGCCTTGATATTTTCTTTTTTTAAATTAATTTTATTATTATAACTTTTTTGACAGTATATATGCATGGGTAATTTTTTATAACATTTTCCCTTGCACTCACTTCTATTCCTAATTTTCCCCTCCTTCCCTCCACATCCTCACCTAGATGGCAGGCAGTCCCATACATGTTAAATGTGTTATATAATATATGCGTGCAGAACCAAATTTCTTGTTGCACAGGAAGAATTGGATTCAGAAGGTAAAAATAACCTGGGAAGAAAAACAAAAATGCAAACAGTTTATACTCATTTCCCAGTGTTCCTTCTCTGGGTGTAGCTGATTCTGTCCATCATTGATCAATTGGAACTGAATTAGATCTTCTCTTTGTTGAATATATCCACTTCCAACTTTGATATTTTCTTAATGAAAACTTATTAAAATTATTAAAAATTCATTATTCACATCTTTAAAGAGCACCTTGAGTAAAATAATTTTTGATGTGGTAAAAATGAAATTGCTGCTCTATAAACATAAAGTTTTGTTTTGTTACTATTTTTATTGGATTGTTGAATATATTTACATTAAAATTATGAGTTGGGCTTCTATTTTATTCTATTTGTCTATATTGCTTTCCCCCAAAACCAAGTTTTTCTTTTTTTTAATCTGTAAATCCAGTACAATAACTCTTCTGTTAAATTAGATTAATCTATTTTAAGGCAATCCTATTCACTTTGGCTCTCTTCCACTCACCCTCTAAAACTTCTCCTTCAAGTCCCATCCTGATTGTCACCTCCTTTCCTAATTTTATAACTTTGCTTAAATTATAAGTTTTCTTTCCCTAATTTAATTCTTTCCTTTTACCCTTTCTCAGTTAACTACTCAATTAAGATACTCTTCCTTTTTAGAACAGTTTTTATGTTAATATTGCCTTGTTGCCTTATAGAGTTTGCTCATTTTTTTTCTGTTGTGCTTTAATCTTAGTAATATTAATTCCTGTAGATAGGAGAGATAATATCCCACGGTTGAAATTTTTCTAAGTTTATCCTTATGCAGTTTATTATTAATTTTTGCCCTCTTCTTAGTCATATTTTCCTTATTTGCCTTGACATCCTTCCTCCCTCCCCAGTCTTCTAAGTCCTTCCACTCTGCTGATTGTGACTTGTTTCTGGAAATTCCCTTCTCTTGAGGCAAGATAAATTGTCTTTTGAAGTACCAAATCCTTGAAAAATAAATCCATTTTAATTTATAGAATATTTCTCTTCTTCCATGAAAGCATTCATCCAGTGGCACTTCCTCCTGCTATTAAAACAATATTTCCTCCTTTCTTTCTTCTTGTTGCCTCTTTACCTATCCAACTAGAGATTCTTATCTTCCAGATGTGTCACTTAAATAGGTTTGACAGTCACAATTTCTGAGAAATTTAATAATTTTGTTAATAATTCTAGCATATTAATAAAAGGGTGGTAATTTATTTGTCACTCTCAATCCAAAGATTCTTCATGGTGGGGGTCTGTAAACTGTAAGCAGTTTATATGCCCATGAAGAATACGTGTTCCTCAGAGTAGCAGTTCTAATTGTTTAACAGTTAATGAGAAAATAAATATTATAATGAGAGGGTGAACTAGATTACAGTAAGGGTCTTGGGGCACCTGATTTGACCAAAATTGGGTCAAAGAGACATCAATTTCCATATCAATTGTCTGATAAGAGGATCCATATTTTCTTATACCTGTCTGAATAAACACAATGAGCAGGAATGTACCAATTAGCCCAAATTTAGAATTTCTTTGGCTGTTTTATTAGATCTTGACCTGGATAAATCTCTATCTAGGATTTTCCATACTGGGAGGAAGTAGAAAAAGGAAAAACCCTTTACCCTAATGCAATAATTAGCTGTTCATGTTAGGGAGGAATAATTATTTGTCACACAGAGACACTACAGCAGTTATTTTCCTTTGTACCCTTTATTTCTTTCTTCCTCTTTTATATTCTCATTTTGTAATTTAGTCTTGTTCAAATATTGATAAAGGGAGGATTCTGAGAAGATGGCAGAGTAGGTTGATAAATTTCAAGCTCTCCAGATTTCCCCCACAAATAGAACAAATTTGTGTCTCAGGGTAGATACAGAGTGGTGAAAAATCAACAAGACTTGTAACAGGACTAGAGATTAACTTGTCTGAAGTGCAAACACCTCTGGGGCTAGCTTTGCAGAAACATAAAGTGGGGACCCCTTTGGCTAGCTAGGTGTGGCTGAAGCCTCAGCAGGAACCACAGAGACTTTCACCTCCCAGACTGTTTGTCAGGTCGAGGTTTAAATCCGGAAAGACAAGTGAACTTGAGTTGATTGGAAATGCTAGGTTCAGTTCTACTGCTGAAATGTGGGCCCTTGCTGAGAAGGA
Organism: Sminthopsis crassicaudata; assembly: GCF_048593235.1. Taxonomy (NCBI): domain Eukaryota; kingdom Metazoa; phylum Chordata; class Mammalia; order Dasyuromorphia; family Dasyuridae; genus Sminthopsis; species Sminthopsis crassicaudata. Next base: position 324,922,429 of record NC_133620.1, read on the forward strand.
ATCAGTGCCTGGTGAGTTCAAAGCCAGTGGGGTAGAGATGCTGCTGGCTGTGGACACTTGCAGGAGGGTGGAGCTTTTGGTTTGGGGTTCCTAGTGAGAGTAGAGAGTTAAAGGGAAGCTTGAGATACTGTCCCCCAACTCATGATTAAAGGTGCTTACATCAATACCTCTTATTTAGAAAAAAGAAATGAAATGGCAAAACAAGAAGGAACCCCACCATTGAAACATATTATGGGAAGAGGGAAGACTAGGTTTCATCTTCAGTGGAGGACATTTTAGTAAAAAAAAAAAAAATGCTTCTACCCCAAAGAGTAATAATGTGAAATGGTTCCCTGTCATTAAAATTAAAATTAAAAGAATTTTAAAATCAAATGAGAAACATTGAGGGGAACCCTAAAAATAAAAACTAAAAACTATCCAAGAAAAATAAGAAGCTTATAAAATAAAAGTTAATTAACTAGAAAAGGAGGTACAGAGTCTCAAAAATGAAAATAATTCTTTGGAAATTAGAATTGGTTAAAAGGAAGCCAGTGAAATTATGAGAAACTAAGAAATAACTAAACACATTATAAAGAATGAGAAAATAGAAAAGAATGTGAAACATCTTACAATAAAAATGACAAATCTGGAGAACAGATTAAAAAGTGAAAACATAATAATTGGACTGCCAGAAAGTTGTGACCAAAAAGATAACCTTGACACAGTAATGCAGAAAATAATACAAGAAATTTGTCCTGGAGTGATAGAATATGAAGGGAAAATATACATAGAAAAAAAAATCTACCAATCATCACCTCAAAGAGATACTTTGTGGAAAACACACAAGTATATTGCCAAAACAAAAGAAGGATTGGCAAAATCAAGGGAAAAATAGTTATCAGGTTATACAGAGGAAGACATAGGCATTAGAGGGGGGAGGAGGGAGCATAGTTCTGAAAACCTACTCACATCGGGAATGGGTTCAATCGGCAGCACTATATATATATATATATATACATATATATATATATATATATATATCATGAAGGGTATAGCACTCTTCAAAATATATGAAGAAATAAGGGTGGAGAGATGGGTGAATGGGCAAGCAAAGGGGGAGGGAAGAAGACAAGGAAGGGATCTCTTGGTGGGGGGGAGGTTAAGTAATAGCAGGCAAGTTATGTACCAGACTTTTAATTAAAGAAGCAGCATGGATAGGAAAGACATTTTTATGTGTGTGTGGGGGGGTGGAGAGTGTTGAGAGGTGTCTGGGTATGAGTATGTATGTCTATATCTACATATGTATACATAAATATATCTTAACTATAGTTTGGTTGGGAGAGGTGAGAGAGATGAAAGGGGAGAAAAAGAATAAAATAAATAAGGTATGCAGCACAGAACCAAAGAATAGTTAGTTTACAAGGAAGTAAAGAAAAAATGGGCATTCATGAATATAATTTTTTCTATATATATAATTTCTTGATCTGGTAATTATTTGTTATATATTTTGAATCTTCCTTAATGTTCTGTTGGGCACATGACAATTTTCTCTTTTGTTTTGCTTTATTTTGTTCTGTATTTCTTTTCTGTTTTTCTTTTATTCTTACTCTTTTTTCAAATAAATAAATTTTAAAATAAAATATCAATATAACTATTGGTAAAGTGTTGCGAAATTTAGTCAATAATGTTCCAGTCCTGTTTCTCCATTATTATTTCTATTTGAATTCTGCTTTGTCTCCTTGTGTGTTTTTAAAAGGAAATATATTAATGATCTCTCCATTATAATTTTGCTATTTTTCTTCATTGTTACATTTTTTCGACTTTATATATATGTGTATATATATATATATATATATATATATATATATATATATATATATATATATATATATTGTTGGGGGGTGTTTGAAATTCAAATAATACCTTCAGTTCTAATCTTCTTTCTAGGAATATTTCAGTTGCCTCTTTTTATTGCATATATATCTTTTTTCATTAATGCTTAGACTCAGGTTTGGTTTTCTCAAGTTGTATCTTTTATTTCCTTTGTTCTTTGGAACCCATTATTCCATTCCTTTCTGCAGTTTTTGATGGATACAGAATAGTTTTCACTTTCTTTTCTTTCAATTTGAATATTGTTCTCCTGATAACTTGAAGCATTTATTGTTAGTCACTGGCATTTTTAAATACCAGTTAAATTTTAAAAAGTTTGCAGGGTTTTATTTTGTTTTCTTAAAGGTACTATGTAAATTCTTCAATTGAAACTTTGTTCTGTGTTCAGAAGTTCTGGGCATTTATCTCTTTTAAACTATTTAGAAACATCCTGTTGTGGATCCATGCTCTTCAGAATCCATAATACTCTCTGTCTCATTGGTGTATATTCATTTTCTTTTGCTTCTAATATTTGCTTGTAGATGGAGGGAGTCTTTTAGTTGATCTGGAGACCATATTTCCTTCTGTAATTAATATCTTCTTTGTTGGTTTATTTGCCTAGGGTCCAAGAATTTAATTAAATTGTCTTCCTTTTGACATTCTTTTGACAATTTCAGCCTTTTCCCCCCCTGTCTGTTCTTTAATCACTTACTTTCTGATTACATCTCCATTGATGGTGGTTTCTCATGGGGCTTTGTTTCGTAAACTCTTCTGAGCTCTCTCCTATGGTGGGCAGTTCACATGTGTAAGTCTGTATTCCAAGTTCTTTCTGGGGTATGCAGTTATCCCCAGCTGGCAGCTGGGCTCTTTCCCTTAGTCTAAATGGAATTGTTACATAGCTATACACACCCCTAATTCCCTCTCTTCCTTAGCCTTCTGACTGAGCTCTTTTGTAGCACAAAACACTGCTTTACTAGTGTCCCAGAGTAACTTTTGCCTTTTGTTTTTTTATTTCTGTTGGAAGCCATAAGTTCTGTTACAAGCCCATGTGTCTCCTTATGCAGCACTGCTGCAGTAGTATGACAGCTGATAGTGGAGGGACTATGAGTCTATTAAAATTTAAGGAGTAGCTTTCTTTGTTGTTAGTTCGTTGAATTGTTACCTTAGAAACACAGCTAAAATTCCTTTATTTCTTCCATGTATTCCTATTTTGGTGAGGTCATGAATATTTGTAGAACATGTATAATCTTCCATACATATTATTATTGGTTATGTGACCCAGAAATTACATATATATATATATATATATGTATATATATAGTGTATATTTATATAAATTTATTTCTCATTTCTTAAGTAGGGGGGTTGTGAATGATTTTTAATATAATGTCAAATATATGAATAATGTGATGTGGAAGTATTAAAAGTATCGTAAAATCTTTATTTCACAAAAATGTTGCCAAATGGCTATTGATATCTGAAAAATAAAAAATTATGGACTCACATTTCTGTTTTTGAATCTAAAAGAATTTATAAATACACTTTATTCCAAACTAAATTTTGTGTTGTTAGAAGATAGTCAAATATTAGATCTGAATTGCAATTAATTTGAACATTTCAACCAAATCCTTCCTAATGCTTAAACAAGGAAAAGAGTTTTTTTTGGTTTGTTTTGTTTTGTTCATATCCTTTAAAGTATTCTTTTTTTGAGTGCATATTAGATACCCAGTTCAGAGAGTATAAAAACCAGAGGGGGGTTGTTCAGTTGTTCAGTCTTATCTGACATTTTATGACCTCATGGACTATGGCATACCAGGCCCTTCTCTCCTCAACTTTCTCTAAAATTCTAAACAAAATCATGTTCATTGCTTCCATGATACTTTCTATATATCTCATTCTTTGCCAATCTTTCCCAACATTAGGGTCTTTTCCAGTGAGTCTTGCCTTCTCACTATGTGGTCAAAATATTTAAACTTCAGCTTCAGTTTTTGACCTTCTAATGAATAGTATGAGAAATAATTCTTTTAGATTCCTACTGTATTTCAGTCAGTATTAATTAATTTGATAGAATTTGATATAATGCTACAGAACAGTGAGTTGCTGATTCTAAGTTTACTTGCTTAATTATAGAAAATAAAATAGATGCCCTCCACCCTTGCTTCTCCTTGTTATGGTGACCAAGTTCAGTTTAGTAGAAGTGGCTCAACTACATAGAAAGTCCCACAAAATATTTTGTATTTCTATACCTGTTTCTTAGGAGCAAGTGGCCATCTTATGACCACTTTAGTCACTGACTATGATAATTTGTACCCTCTCCTCTTGCCCAACTAAGGAGAAGCCTGTCCATTTTATATGGAGATATTCCTTGTTTCATTCAACTTGTGAGCCTGCTGACATATTATTTTGCTTATTTTAGCTTATGCATCATATGTCAATCAATGGAATTATTCTGTGTTTGTTATAGTTGTTCTTGAATATCTATATGCCTAGACCTATAAAAATAGGATCTTGGCAATTTTAATAGATTTGTGATGGAAAGTGCTGTCCATATCCAGAGAGAAAAGTATGATGAGTGATTGTGGATCAAAACATAATATTCTCACCTTTGTGGTTATTGTTTGCTTGCTTGCTTTTTTTTCACTTTCTCATGTTTTTTTTCTTTCCCTTTTGACTTGATTTTTTTTTTTTTAGCCACATGACAAATTTGGAAATATGTTTGAAAGAATTGCACACATTTAGCCTATATCAGATTGCTTACTGTCTTAGGGAGGGGGAAGAAGGATAGAGGGAGAAAAATCTAGAACACAAAGTTTTACAAAGGTGAATATTGAAAACTATCCTTGCATGTTTTGGAAAAGAAAATGCTATTTTAAAAAATAGGTCCCCGGAAGGAGGAGGCATTTTACATCATGAGGAAGATCTAAGACCATGGGCTTTTGAATAAAGTGCCATTGTTTCAGAACTCTGCCTCAATCATTTTTATTACAAGTGGGATAAATTCAATTCCCACGATATCCTTTCCTTAAGTGTTGACTGTTTTGATCTCGTTACTGTTCAAGAGACTCTCCAAAATCATAATTCAAAAATATTGATTCTGTGGCACTCAGTTTTTTTTTTGTTTGTTTTTTTTAAATCATTAAGCTTTCATAGCTATGCATTACTACTGGAAAAATCATAGCTTTGCTTTTATGGACCTTTGTCAACAAGGTGATGTCTCTGCTTTTTAGTATGTTATCCAGATTTGCCATAGCTTTCCTTCCATAAAGCAAGTGTTTTAATTTCAATGTAGTCGCCATCTGCAGTGATTTTTTCAGCCTATGAATGTAAAAATCTGACATTGCTTCCATTTCTTTTTCCTCTGTTTGACAGGAAATCATGGGAGCAATTATCAAAAAATATTTTTTGATGTTAAGTTTCAAGCCAGTTTTTATATTCTCCTTCACTCTCATCAAGAGGCTTTTCAGTTCTTCACTTTCTGCTGTCAGAGTATTTATTTTACGATTTATTTTTTTTAATTTAGCTCCTTGATTATGAAATCAATTTTATCTCATTAATTTCATGATTTTAAGAATTACCACTTTGCTGTTTAGTGTATTTGAGGGTTTTTTGATTTGTTGTTCATGTTTTTTAGCTACATATTTAGTTCATTGATTTTTTTTCTTGTATTGCTAAAATTGTTTAGAAATGAAAAAAAATGATCTTTCTAAACTTCTTTAGCTGTGTGATGGGTAAAATCTGAAATGAATGAGGAAACAAAGGTTTGAACTTCTGACTATATTGATTTGTTAAGCAATGCATGTCACTTGCATAATAAATTGGGATCAGGCCTCCTCAGCATGGCCCTAGACTCTGAATTCAGGGGGGGCCAGGTTTTTATGCAGTTAAACAAGACAATGAATAGGATATAAACAAGTATGCAAGAGTAAATAAAGAGGATTTCTAATTGGAGAAAAGATGAGAGACTTTTAAAGTTGGGAGGGGGAGAGCAAACAATTCCAATTCCCTGAAATCAGAAAAAGAATTATACCACTCATTTTCACATGTGTAAGGAAATTGTAACTGATTGACCAGTCCATGACCAGTTTTTCAATAAATCATATGAATTCTTTTGTTCTTATTGTGTTTTTGATCAGCATCACCTAAGTCTTTAATTAAGGATCTCTAAGTAATAGGTAGAAATCATCTAGCTTTTCAGCCATATAGGACTAGGTTCAAACAATGCAATAAAATTTTCTCACAGTTCCCATAATTGAATAAACTTTTCTCACAAGACAGAAATTGGACTCAATCCATTATTAGATAGAAAAAGAACTGAACTAGATTCAGAATTGAGTCCCAAAATGAAGTCAGTGTGTTTTACTCCATTCTCTCAACTGCAACCCATAATTATTTATGTATTGTCTCCTTATTGATATTTTCTTTGATTAAATTTTTTTCTGTAATTTATTCTTTAAAATAGTTTTTAATATTTTCTATTTCTTACACATCATAGTATCCCATCTCTCTCTCCCTCTCTCTCCTTCCACATCCCTGAGAAATACTTCACATTATAAAAAGTAATTTTTTAAAGAGGCAAAATGTCAACACAATTGATACATTACAAAGTGTGAAGGCATGAACAATGTATAGCATCTGTGTATTTCTTTTTAATTTAAAAAAAAAATTCTTCTAGGAGAGCCTTGTGTGATGGGGATCAGATTATATCACTTTTGGGGCTTCATCTGGAGACAGTCTGCCTTTAGTCTCCTCAGGGCTTGATATCTGTTCTTCTCTTTCACCATAAAAGCTGTCAATTGTCAGAGTTCTCTATATTTTTACTCATTAAAAAAAAAAAAAAAAGTTAAAGTATGCTTTTAGGGTGAGGGAAGTTTTCTAAGCTTCCTCTACAAGCAGCAGCTTCCTCTAGAAGTGGCCACCGCTGTGCTGGGTCAGTGCTGACTCACTCCCGCTGCTGGGTAGGCGTGGCCAGGTCCCATAAGATTCTGGCGTTTTGGGATTCACTGTTGCTTTTTTTGTATTTGTGTTGGATGTTTTATAACTTCTCTGCTGATTGATGCAGAGTAGCCAACACTGCTATAGATTCCTCTCCGTAGATTCTTCACCATGTGGAGTCACACCACCCCATGGAGTTCACACTGCCCTAGGACTCTGTGGTCTCTGTGCTCATTTGTGCTATGCCTGCTCATGCTTGGCTGCCTCCCTCCCATTTCCAGTTGAAAATTCCAGACCCTTTCTTGAGATTCTCGAAATTATCTTCTGCTGGTAATTAGTTGCACTCCCAATATTTGTGGCTTCTGCCAGTCCAGAGCTAATTCAGAGGCTGAATTTGCTAATTAGGATGAGGGGTGTAGGAGAAGGTCAGAAAGAAATATGTGTTGGCTCCACCATTTTGGTTCCACCCCCAGAAGAACTTGTGTATTTCTTTCCTTTCCAAAATGGTAGGTTGCAGGTATCTTATTTCTTCATGCATGTCCTGATTGAATTTTAAATTTGTCACATTCACTTTTGACTTTTCTTTAAAAAATTATTTTTTGTTACATTTTAAGTTTTGAACCATCTTCCTTCCACCCTCTGCACCTCATTCTGGAGTAAGCTACACCCAGAGAAGAAACACTAGGAAATGAGTGTAAACTGTTTGCATTTTTGTTTTTCTTCCCAGGTTATTTTTACCTTTTGAATTCAATTGTTCCTGTGCAACAAGAAATTCGGTTCTGCACACATATAATATATCTAGGATACACTATAACACATCTAACATGTATAAGACTGCTTGCCATCTAGGGGAAAAGGTAGAGGGAAGGAAGGGAAAAATTGGAACAGAAGTGAGTGCAAGGGGTAATGTTGTAAAAAATTGCCCATGCATATGAACTGTCAAAAAAAGTTATAATTATAAAATAAAAAATATTTTTTAAAATATGGATCCATTATTTTCCTTTGTTTAAGGAATCTAGGTAGATGTGTGCCAAAAATTTGAAAGGAAAATAACTTTTTTTTCCCATTCAACTCATTTTAATATTTCCTACTTCTTTTTCTCCTTGTGCGTGTGTGCCTATTTACCACCCACCTTCTTCTCTGTCAGATATATTAGAGGAATGAAACACATATATTCATAGTATGAGATTAACTACACTTTTTTTTAAAATCTTAAATTCATATTAAAATAATAGTATAGTAAATTTCAAAAACAAACTTCTTAAGCATTAAACACTGAGGATACATTCTCAGCCTTCTGGAGAAGTGCCAATAAAAGTATTGGAAAAGGTGGGAGAATATGGATTCCCCAGTTCTTTTCTTGGCAGTAAGAATGACTTAGGCCTCTATGTATCTATTTTGTGTGTCTCCTCTGTATTTCAATTACAGCCTTTACCTTACCTATTTGGCATTGGGCTCCTTATCCATTCCTTTCAGTTTTGGTAGCAACAGTTACAGCAGATCTACTCTTGGGCCCTTAGCTGGATAGATCCCTCTATCTTTCCTTGTGCTCACCAGTCCCCCAAAAAAGATGTTTGAGGCACTGTTCAGGTACATGTATTTTTGCCCTGGCATCAGCCCCTGGCTGCCAACTTATGCCCCAGTGTACTTATTTCTGGGATTCATCCATATTTTTTTTGTTCTCAGGGTTCCAATTTCTCCAGAACTTGAGGAATTAAGTACTGTGGATAAATATGTCTGACAGCTGATGTTCTTTAACATCTCTTTTATACTCTTTTATACCATTTTGGAAATGGTCTTATTCACCTTCTGATCCTCTTTTTGTAGATTTCTTCTGCCATAGACAACTAAGTAGGTCAGTGGATAGAATGTTGGAACTGGAGTCAGAAATGACTGAATTCAAAACTAATCTCAGATATTAACTAGCTGGGTGACCCCTGGGCAAATAACATAATTGCTTCTGGCTGCCTCATGTTGTTCAGCTATAAAATGGGGATAATGATAGCTCATACCAACTTGAAAAGTTGAGGATCAAAATGAGATAATTTTTGTAAAGAGCTAGAAAAAGTACATAATAGGCAGTTAAGAAATGCCTGTTACCTTCCTTCTTTCTGCCTACTTGCAAACTAATTTGTTTGAAAGAATAAATAAGTAAAATGGTTTGATGAATATGTGCTTTTCTTTTAGGCTAAAACACTAAAGGATAAGGAATACTGAGAAGTAGGATGCCAATCATCTTTTTACCCCCTCACAATTCAAATGTTAGAATAATCTCTGTCTCTCTAGTGATAACTATTACATTCTTTAATCATTTTAAGGGAAATTTAGTTATGAACTGGGACAGAAAATTCAAATGGATATGAATTTAAAGAGAGCTAAAGTTTTTTAAAATACAAAGTATAGTTGATCTTTTATTTGGTATGTGAACTTTGAAGATTTTCTGTAATTTTCTAGGGAAAAGGAGGAACAGTTGACTCGGGTGACAGAAATACAGAAGCTACAAGCCCAGCAGGCAGATGCTGCCCTTGAGGAATTTAAACGTCAGGTCGAGCTAAACTCTGAGAAAGTCTATGCTGAAATGAAACAACAGGTAAGGTCACTGTGCTAGCCTTTCTGAAACTTACTCTCTGAAACTGATACATTCTGATCTTAAAATACCTAGAACAGATTTCACTTTTTTTTTTTCAGAGAGAAGTAAATTTAATTAAACCCCAGAATTTAGAAAGTACAATTAATGTAGAGGTTTGACTATGCATTCTATTGCTCAAAGCACTTCTATATCTCCCTATTACTTCTATACTATAATACAAGTCTTCTCTTTTTTGGAATTGAAAATCCTTTACAACATGGATTCTACCTATATTCAAGACTTAATTTCATCTTACTTCCCCTTGTACACTCCATATTAGTAAAACCAAAATATATTACTTACTATTTGCTCTACCTGCTATTTTGTCTTTCCTTTCAAATAAAACTCTTGGAATACCTACCTTCATCCAAGCCTCAGCTCAAGTGTGGCTTCCTAGATTATATTACAACCTTTGATCAGATCCCAGTTAAGGCTGCTCCCTGCCTACTCAAATTCCATTTCATTTTTTTTTTTCATTATAGCTTTTTATTTACAAGATATATGCATTGGTGATTTTTTAGCATTGACAATTGCAAAACCTTTTGTTCCAACTTTTCCCCTCCTTCCCCCCACCCCTTCCCCCAGATGGCAGGTTGACCAATACATGTTAAATATGTTAAAGTATAAGTTAAATACAATATATGTATACATGTCCAACAATTATTTTGCTGTACAAAAAGAATTAGACTTTGAAATAGTGTATAATTAGCCTGTGAAAGAAATAAAAAATGCAGGCAGATAAAAATAGAAGGATTGGGAATTCTATGTAGTGGTTCATAGTCATCTCCCAGAGTTCTTTTGCTGGGTGTAGCTGATTCAGTTCATTACTGCTCTATTGGAACTGATTTGGTTCCTCTCATTGTTGAAGAGGGCTATGTAGTCCATCAGAATTGATCATCATATAGTATTGTTGTTGAAGTATAAAATGATTGGCCATGCTCATTTCAATCACCATCATGTAAGTCTCTCCAGGCCTTTCTGAAATAATCCTGCTGCAGATTTCACTTTTTTATATTGCTATAATAAGTCCTTTAGATTCTTTGAAGGAAAATAAGCAAAGAATATTACCTGATTCTTCCTTACAAAAAAGAAATTTGAATAATTGTAGTAATAGTTATGTCTATACATGGATAGATGGAGAGAACTTTTAATTTTTTTCTCAGTAATGTAAATTATTTGTAAAATCTCATTTATAAGAAGTTTTCTTTATCAAAGCTATTTCTATATTCATGTCATAGATCATAAAATTGTATCTGTAAGAATTTCCTCACATTTTACAGTCATTATAATAAATAATATTTCCAATCCATGTCCAGATAATAGCCAATCCTGCACAATGAAAAAAAAAATCCTGTTTTATGGTGTTTGCTATCCTCATTTACTAATTCACTTTGTAAGTTAAAATGAAGGCATTGTGAAGAGCAGAACAGAAATTATTCTCAACTTTTTGTCATTTTAAAAATTCTCCATCCTCATATAAAACGATTTATAACTTCTAGCAAAAAGACATGTACTTACCAAACTCTCCCCCACCCCTTTTTTAATTATTAAAGCTTTTTATTTACAAAACATATGCATGGGTAATTTTTCCAACATTTACCCTAGCATAATCTTTTGTTCCAAAATTTCCCCTTGTTCCTCCCACCCCCTCCATTAATGGGCAGGTAGTCCAATACATGTTAAATATGTTGAAAAACATGTTACATCCTATATATATATACACATACATACATACATACTTATAAATTATTGCACAAGAAAAATCAGATCAAGAAGGAAGAAAAAGAAAAACTGAGAAAGAAAACAAAATGTAAGCAAATAACACCAGAGATAGTGAGAATGCTCTTTTGTGTTCCACACCCTGTTCCCATAATCTTTTCCTGTCATTTTAGCCAATCTGACAGGTGTATAGTGGTATCTCAGAATTGTCTTAATTTGCATTTCTCTGATCAGTAATGATTTGAAGCACTGTTTCATGTGGCTACAAATGTTTTCAATTTCTTCATCTGAAAATTGTCTGTTCATATCCTGTTGACCATTTATCAATTGGAGAATGGCTCGAACTATTATAAATTTGAGTCCATTCTCTATATATTTTTAAAATGAGGCCTTTATCAGATCCTTTGGATGTAAAAATGTTTTTCCAGTTTACTGCTTCTCTTCTAATCTTGTCTGCATTAGTTTTGTTTGTATAAAAATTTTTTAACTTAATATAATCAAAATTATCTATTTAATGATCTACAGTTCTTCTTTGGTCACAAATTCCTTCCTCCTCCACAAATCTGAAAGGTAAATTATCCTATGTTTTTCTAATTTGTTTATATCATTCTTTATGTCTAGATCTTGAACCCATTTCGACCTTATCTTGGCATATGGTGTTAGCTGTGGGTCTATGCCTATTTTCTGCCATACTAGTTTCCAATTTTCCCAGCAGTTTTTTTCAAATAGTGAATTCTTATCCCAAAAGCTGGGGCTTTTTGGTTTGTCAAATATGAGTTTGTTATAATCACTGGCTATTTTGTTCTGTGAACCTAACCTGTTCCACTGATCAACTTCTCTATTTCTTAGCCAGTACCAAATGGTTTTGATGACCACTGCTTTGTAATATAGTTTTAGATCTGGTACAGCTAGGCCACCTTCATTTGCTTTTCTCTTCATTGATTCCTTTGAAATTCTTGACATTTTGTTTTTTCAGATGAATTTTGTTATTTTTTTCTAGTTCAGAAAAAGTTTCTTGGGAGTGTGATTGGTATAGCACTAAATAAATACATTAGGGAATATTGCCATCTTTATTATACTCGCTTGACCTATTCATAAGTACTTGATATTTTTCCAATTGCTTAGATCTGACTTTATTTGTTTGGAAAGTGTTTTGTGGTTTTGCTTACATAGTTCCTGACTTTCCCTTACAGATAAATTCCCAAATATTTTATATTATCAACAGTTACTTTAAATGGAATTTCTCTTTGTATCTCTTGCTGTTGGATTTTGTTAGTGATATAAAGAATGCTGATGATTTATGGGGATTTATTTTGTATCCTGCAACATTGCTAAAGTTGTGGATTATTTCTAATAGCCTTTTAGTTGACTCTCTGGGGTTCTCTAAGTATACCATCATATCATCTGCAAAGAGTGATAATTGGGTTTCTTCATTACCTACTCTAATTCCTTTAATCTTTTTCTTCACTTATTGCCCAAGCTAGCATTTCTAATACAGTATTGAATAGTAATGGTGATAGTGGGCAACCTTGTTCCATCCCTGATCTTATTGGGAATGGTTCCAGTTTATCCCCATTACACATGATGCTTGTTGATGGTTTTAAAGAGATTCTACTGACTATTTTAAGGAAAAGTCCATTTATTTCTATACTCTCTAGTGTTTTTAATAGGAATAGGTGTTGGATTTTATCAAATGTTTTTTCTACATCTATTGAGATAATCAAAAAATCATAATCATATGATTTTTGATAATTTGATTATTGATATAGTATATTATGCTAATAATTTTCTTAATATTGAACCAGCCATGCATTCCTGGTATAAATCCTACTTGGTCATGATATATTATCTTGGGGAATGATTTTCTGTAATCTCTTGGCTAATATTTTATTTAAGATTTTTGCATCAATAGTCACTAAGGATATTTGTCTATAATTTTCTTTCTGTTTTCAACCTACCTGGTTTAGATATCAGTACCATGTCTGTATCATAAAACGAATTTGGTAGGAGTGCTTAATTCCCTATTTTTTCCATAGTTTATATAATATTGGAGTTAACTGATCTTTAAATGTTTGGTAGAATTCACATGTAAATCCACCTGGTCCTGAGAATTTTTTCTTAGTTTGCTGATTCTAAAATTAAACTATTCAAATTTATTTCCTCTTCTGTTAATCTAGGCAATCTATATTTTTGTAGGTATTCCTCCATTTCACTTAGGTTGTCAAATTTATTGGCATAAAGTTGGGCAAAGTGACTCCTGATAATTGTTCTAGTTTCCTCTTCATTGCTGAATGTTCTCACTGTTCATTTTTGAGACTAACAATTTGACTTTCCTCTTTCCTTTTTCCAATCAAATTAACTAAAGGTTAATCTATTTTGTTGGTTTTTTCATAAAACCAACTCTTAGTTTTATTTATTAATTGAAGTTTTTTTAGTTTCAATTTTATTGATCTCTCCTTTTATTTTTAGAATTTCAAGTTTGGTATTTGATTGGAGGTTTTTAATTTGTTCTTTTACTAGCTTTTTTTAGTTGTAAGCCCAATTTATTGATCTTCTCTTTCTCTATTTTATATGTAAATAAGCATCTAGATAAATAAAATTTCCCCTTATTACTTCTTTGGCTGCATTCCACAAATTTTGGTATGTTGTCTCATTATTTTCATTTTCTTGGATGAAATTATTAATTGTGTCTATGATTTGCTGTTTCACCCATTCATTCTTTAGGATGAGATTATTTAGTTTCCAATTTCTTTTTGAAATTCTTTTCCAGCCTTTTACCTTTACTCTATTTGTACCACTCTGCTTTAAATTGTTTCTTGTAAACAACATATTGTAGTATTCTGACTTTGAATCCAGTGCGCTCCCACTTACGTTTTTTGGGAGAGTTCACCCCATTCACATTTACAGTTAAAACTACTAATTCTGTATTTCCTGCCATCTATATTAATCCCAAATTATACCTTTCTCTTTCCTTTTTCTTTTTCCATCCTCCCCAGTATTTTACTTATGAGCAGTACTTGCTTCAAGCAGTCCTCCCCCTTTAGAGGCCCTCTCCCTTTCTTTTATCTTTCCCCTACTATTTCTCTTTTCCTTTCTATTTAGCTTACCCCTTCTCTTTTCCCCTTTCACTTCCCACTTTTCTATAAGATGAGAGATGTTTCTCGGTGAAGCCAAATATATCTAATATTCTTTCTTTGGGCCAAATCCAATGAGAATAAGATTCACACAATATTTGTCACCTTCCCTTCTTTCCCTCAGTTATAATATGTTTTCTTTGCCTCTTCCTGAGATGTAATTTCTCTCACTTTACTTTCCACTTTCCCTTTTTTTAATCTGTTAGAATCCTCTTTTCATCTCTAGTTTCTTTTTTATATTAAAGTAGTACAATCAGATAGCAGAAATGGATTGCAACTGGGGAGAATACAGGTTTTTTAAACCAACAGGGCAGTGTCCAGTGCAAAGAGCTCCAATGTAATTGCCAGATCATGAGGAGAGATTTAGAAAGTGGTAAATAGAAAGGAATTCGATAGATTAACTATCTGGGAGAGAAGGTTTGAAATCCATTCTTCTCTTTCACCATAGAAGCTATCGTCAGAGTCCTCTTTACTTTTTTACTCATTTTTTTTTTTAAATTAAGGTCTGCTTTTAGGACAGGAAAAGTTTACCAAGCTTCCTTTACAAAAAGCAACTTCCTTTAGAAGTGGGCACACCTGTGCTGGGTCAGTTCTGACTCGCTCCCAGTTGCTGGGTGGGCGTGGCCAACTCCTGTGAGATTCTGGCATTTTGGGGTTCACTATTGATCTTTTGTATTTAAGTTGGATGTTTTATAACTTTTCTGCTGATCTATTGGCTTGCAACCAGGGCAGAGTGGCCAACACTGCTGTAGATTCCTGTAGGCTTCTCCTTGTAGATTCTCTGCCACATGAATACTACACCACCCCAGGACTCTGAGCTGTCTGCATTGGCATTTGTACTCAGCTGTTTGTGCTTTGCTGCCTCTCTCACGTTTCCAATTGAAACAGACCTTTTCTAGTGATCTTTGAAATTATCTTCTGCTGATAATTTGTTGCACTCCCAATATTTATGGATTCTGCCAGCCCAGAACTAATTCAGAGGCTGGATTTTGTAATTAGCGTGAGGGTTGTAAAGAAGGTCAGAGAGAAACATGTGTCATCTATGAAATCTTGGATTCACTCCCCAAACTCTTTTTAAAAACTTGGAGCTGGGCCCCACCTCTCATTTCCCTGGGTCAATCTACATTCTGAGGCCAGTGGACGCTCTTGTGGCATTTTGGACATCAGGTTTTAGGTCTTTCAGCCTATCTTCTCATTCTATCTGCATATCAACATTGGGCTCTTAGATGTTTAACTTTTCCACATTGAAACATTGAAGAGTTTCTCTAGAAGTCCCTTGCCAGGAGGGACCCTATCTTTCCAAGTTCATCATAGTCTGAGTATAATAAGCATTTGTGCCCACTGTAGCACAGTGTCTTATGATCTCTTCTAAAGGAGCATCTTTGTGTAGTCCCCATATAATCCTCTTGCAAACCTTATTGGCATTTTCCATAGCCAGATGGCTGGTCATTATTTCTGTAGCTACATTTTCTCCAATGGTTCTTGTGACAGCTGTTTGCAAACGTTGCACAAAATCTGCAAAAGGTTCATTGGGACCTTGCTCTATTTTTGTGAAGACTTCATCTCCAACTTTCTGTCCTGGGAGGGAACCCTAAGCTTTTATTGCAGCCTTAGAAATTTACTCATACACTGTTATGGGATAATCAATCTGTTCAGAATTCTCTCCATACTGACCTTCACCTGCTAGTTGGTTAAAAGTCACTTGTATGTTAACTTCTGTTTGCCTGTTGCATCTGACTTGAATCCTAAATAATTCATGATACTTTGAAAGCCACAAGTTTTTTTGCTATCTGATAGCAATCAGATAAATCCTTAATTTTACCCAAATCAAAAGGAGTGTATCTTCTCCTTTTTTGACCTGAAGATTCAAGCTCTTCAATCACAAGGTATGCATCTATAAAATCAGATATATCCTCTCCTTCATTTTTTGCCTTAACCAATGCTTTTTCAAATCTTGTCATAGGCTGCTTCATAGGTGATTCTGTTTGTGTTACTGCTTCTTCCCCTCCTTCTCCTTCCTCCACCCATAAAGGGTTAATTGAGGGAGGAGGAGATGGGAAATGCTCCTGTTGTGAAGTGCCATACTCAGAATTATACTTAATAATTTATTATTATTTATTTTACACATTATTATATCTAAAATATATTTTAACATGTTTAACATGTATGAGACTGCCTGGCATCTAGGGGAGGGGGTGGAGGAAGGGAAATGGAAAGTTGGAACAGAAATGAGTGCAAGGGACAATGTTGAAAAATTACTCATGCACATATTCTGTCAATAAAAAGGTATAATTTTTAAAAAAGGCCAACCACAACAACAAAAAACAACAACTTTCTTCCCTTGCTCCACTCTTTTTTTCCCCTGATCTTTTTTTCTTATACAATTTATCACATTAATCTCATTGATGCTCTTTCCTTTCTATGTATTTTGAAATTTTAAAATTCTTTGATTCAGATTTTATGTGCTCAATAACTCTTTAATTCAAGTGCTTTGTAGAAAAGTTAGAAATTTTTTCAACCTTTTTATTTATTTGGTCTTTTGGCTTAGATGGCACACTAAATATAGGATATTAGGCCTAGAATGAGAAAGACCTGAATTCAAATTGTATCAGGTACTATCTGTGTAACCTCAGGCAAGTCATTTAACCTCTGTCTTAGCTTTCTCAGTTGTAATATGGGCATGATTACATTACCTATTTCCACAGTTAAGAGAATTAAATGAGACAATATTTGTAAAAGACTTAACACAGTAATTAATATTGCAGGGGTTTAATAAATGTTCCCTTCCTTCTTTGAATATATTTTGTTTCTATATTGACCTCAGAGATCCCAGATATAGTATGTTGTTTGATTTATTTCTGCATTTTTGTGAGGTATTTTATTATTAAAAATTCTATTCATTAATAACAAAGTCGACTACATGCATAATAAAATCCTGAACTTTTTATGTTTGATTATTTAAAAGGGCATATTAAATTTTCCATGGTTCAAAATTGCCCACTTATTTTCCCTTGTGAATTTTTTTCTTCTATGAATTTATTCTTTATTCTTATTTTTCTGTTTTTGATTTGTATTTCAATCACTATTCACTAATGCAAATTCTTCCCCATCATGCAAATTGAAATCTTCCCTTTCACAAATAAAAGTAAATAACAACAGATTGCACATTACAGAAAATACACATGTCAACAAGAAAATTGGATTTACACACATATATTGTATCTAAGTTATACTGTAACACATGTAAAATGTATGAGATTGCCTGTCATCTAGGGGAGGGAGTAGAGGGAGAGAGGGGAAAATTTGGAAAAATGAATACAAGGGATACTGTTATTAAAAAAAAAAATTACTCAGGCATATATACTGTCAAAATTTTTTATAATTATAAAATTTAAAAAAAATTAATAAAAATAAATAGAAAATGCACATGTGTTTTTTTATTCCTAACCTTCATTTCTTCACCAGAAAGTAAAGGGCTACTTTCATCATTAATCCCCTAAAGTCATGATTAATTAGTGAATTGATCAGAGTTTTGTAGTTTTTTAAAGGTTCTTCTCTTTTACTGTATTGTAAATTGTTTTTCTGGTTATTTTAATAATACTTTTCATCTTCCTAAAGTCTCCTGAGGTTTCTCTGAATTTGTAATATTTTAAAGATTTTTTTGAGCATAAATGAATATGATCTTTTCTTGGACACTTTTTCTGCATCATCTTGAGATGATAATGTGGTTTTAAATGTTTTTCAATATTATTAATTATTTTGATTATTGAGCCATCTTTGTATCACTGTCATAAATTTGCTTTAGTCATAATAAATAGTGGTTTGTTTGTTTCTTTTTTTGTTAATTGCTGTAGTCTTTTTTTTTTTAAACCGGAGTTTTATTTAGCATTTTTGAATTTATTATTAATTATTAATAATGCTGGTCTATTTTTGTTTGCTGAATGGTTCCATGTTTCAGAACTACTTATTTTACAATAGTATTTTATTTTTCCAAATATATGTAAAGATAGTTTCAACACTTAATTCTTTTTTTTTTTTTTTGAGGGGGGTTCCAACTTTCTTTTTATTTTTTTTTAATAATAGCCTTTTATTTTTCAAAATACTTGCAAAGATAGTTTTCAGTATTCACTCCTGCAAAACCTTGTATTCCAAATTTTTCTCCCTCTCCCCTCCCCTAGGCAGCAAACAATCCAATATATAGTTAGACATGTGCAATTCTAAAGATATTTCCACATTTATCATGCTGCATAAGAAAAATCAGATCAAAAAGGGAAAAAAAGAGAAAGAAAAAAAAGCCAAGCAAACAAACAACAGCCAAGAAGATGAAAATACTATGTTGTCAACATACATTTCTGTAAGATTTTGCGTTCCAAATTTTTCTCTCTCCCTCCCTCCTGCCCCCTTTCCAGGGCAGCAAACTATCCAAGATAGATTAAACATATAACGTCCTTCTAAACATTTTTTCCATATTTGTCATGTTGTGCAAGAAAAATAACATCAAAAAAGCGGAGGTGAGAGACATGAGAAAGAAAAAGCAAACAAACAAAAAATGTGAAAATGTTATTTTTTGATCCACATTCAGTCTCCATAGTTCTTTCTCTGGATGCAGATAGCATTTTCCATTCCAAATCTAATGGCATTGTCTTGTATTGCCCTATTGCTAAAAAGACTGAAGCCTACCAAAGATGATCATGATATAATCTTGCTGTCACTGTGTACAATGTTCTCCTGGTTCTGCTTACTTCACAGCATCAATTTATGTAAATTCTTTCAAGCTTTTCTCAAATAAGCCTGCACATCAATTCTTATAGAACAATAATATTCCATTACATTCATATAACTTATTCAGCCATTCCCCAATTGATGAGCATCCCTTCAATTTCCTATTTCTTTCTACTACAAAAGAGATGCTACAACATTTTTGCACACATGAGTCCTTTTTCCCTCTTTTATGATATCTTTGGGATAGAGACCAAGTAGTGAGACTGCTGAATCAAAAGGTAGAAGCAGTTTTATGACCCCCTGGGAATGTAGAACTATATAATTTCTTATGTTAGAATAATATCCTATTATATTTGTTTCCCACATTTCGCTCAACCATTCCCCAATTTATAGTTAGCCACTTTATCTCTACTTTTTATCTTTATATATATTTGCTATAACAAAATATACTGCCACAAATATTTTTATAATTTTTTTTCTTCTGTTTTTGATCTGTTTTGAGCTATATTGCCCTCTTGTGATATTATTCATGAGTCAAAGACACTCCAATTTAGGGACTTTTTAAATGTGTTTTCAAATTAATTTCAAGAAAGATTGGATCAATTGATAGCTCCACCTATTATTATATTGTGTATATTATCTATAGTATAACACATAAGTATATCTGTTCACAAACTTATTTCAATGTTTGTCATCATTGACAAGTCTGTAGGTATGTAGTAGAATTTCATTTTTAATAATTACTATTAAATAGCTCATATTTCTTCCTCTGAAAACTGCATATAAATATTCTTTGACCATCTATCTTTTGTAAGCTCTTGTTCTTTTATTTTTCTATCAGTTCCTTATATATTTTATATATAAGATCTTTATCAGAGATATTTGATGCAATACATTATTAACTGATTTAGTTCTTTTTTTTTATAACTGAATTGGTTTGGCTTGTGCAAAAGCTTTTTAGAACTTTTTTTCTATATTTTCTTCTCTCTTTTTTAGTTAAGCTTCTCTCTCCTCACCTCCTCCCCCCACTCCATCTTTTGTTTGAAATGTTATGTTCTTTTTCATCTATTCTATATTTAAGAAGATATTGTATTTAGGCTTTGAATCCATTTTACCTTATTGTGTTTTATGGCATAATATGTTGTTGTAAATTTCATTACTGCCAAATCACTTTTTAGTTTTTTCCAGCATTTTTGTTGGTGTTGGTGGTGGTGGTTAGAATGTCCTTATCCCAGTATTTATTGTCTTTGGATTTATCAAGTACCATGTTCTTTGATTTCTGAAATTTTCTTATCTAATCTAAAAGATAAGAGTGAATTACTTAAACTACAAAAAAATAATAATCATTGATAATATTTTGTAATTATTACTTTGTAGCTTGCTACTTATGTTACCACTGCAATTATTTTTTGTTAATTCTCCAAATTCTTATCTGCAAATATTGATAACTTTTCTCTATATATTCTTAATCATTCAATTTCTTGATCTTTAGTTTATTATTTTTGTAGGATTTCTAGAGCTATGTCAAATAATATCGATAACAATATTTTAATCCTTAATATAATTGGAAAGTGCTTTAATTTTTCTATTCTTTTTAGTTTTTAAAAAAATCATGAGTACAATAGCTTGTCTAAAACCTTTTCTACAATAATTAATATGATCCCACAATTTTAATTATTATTATTAATGTGGTTTATTATGTTAATAATTTTCTTAATGTTAAACCAACCCTGTATTCCTTGTATAATCATTTGTATCACAATGAACTCTCTTTCAAATACTTTACTATTGCCTCTTTGCTCATTTTTATTCAATGTGTATATTAGAATTCATTAGATATATTGATCTATAGTTGGGTTTTTCTGGTTTATCTATGCCTAGATTGTATATCTCGTATGCTTGTCACATACAAAAATGTTAGTAAAAAATTAATTTTCTCAGTTTTTGCAAACAAATTATGTAACATTGAAGTTAATTATTCTTTAAATGCTTGGTAGAACTCACAAATTCTTCTTGTTTTATTTTCCCCCTTAAGAATTTTACTTATTTCTTACCCTTCTTCAACCTCTTTCCCTCCCAAAAATAGTTTGTTTAAATTTTATACTTATCATCTATTAATATTTCCATTACATATATGTAAATATTAATTGTATTTTTCTGTTTTCTCTGCCAGCCCTTTACTAAGATAACAATGCTTATTAAGATTTTCCAGTCTCTCTGTTTATGTTTTTTATATTTTAACAAAGCTTTAAATTCTTTATATATTCCTAATTTAAAAAAAATGTATGATTTAAACCATTCTGAAGATTCTTGAACTTTTTTTTTTCTCTTTTTTTTATGATATGTAACTGAGGCAGGTAGCTTTGCTATTATAGTATGATTCCATTGTTTCAGGATTTCTCCTCTTTATCTTTTGCCCTCTAGTATTTTTCTCTTTTTGATTATTGATATTTTCTTTATCTCTTCTGGTTTTTATTTACCCCTCCTCTTTCATTTTCTTTCCTTGTTTCATCTAAAAAGTTATTTTTCTTTATTTGATCCATTTCTTACTGTTTTGAGGTGATAAAAGAGTTCTCAGGTATAGATATGACTTTCAATCTACCATCTCCTTGACAGTTCCTCAGTGTAATATTAATTTCCAAATATATTTTATAAGAATAATATAATAAAATATTATGACTTTAAATATTGATAAAATGGTCACTGATTGCCATTATTTTGATTAGTATTATTGTTATCATGATAAATCTTACCAATTGTTTGGTATTATATCAGAATTCAAAAAATGATATTTTATATATATATATATATATATATATATATATATATATATATATATATGAGAGAAAAATAAGTTTCTCCAAATCATCTTATTCTTACTTTACATAATACCAAATTCATAGTCCTACAACCTTAAAATTACTTTTTAGTGATAGCTTCAGCAATGAAAATGACCTTAATTTAACCATCCACACTAAAAAACATTTATCAAACTATGTCAGTATTTTTCTAGTAAACTTTAATGCACTGGTATGTAGATGTGCTTAAGCTTTTGGTTAAATGACACTTTAACTTTTTGTAGATTGTTTCAGAATACAAGGCAACATGATACTAAGTGAAATGTTCTTTTTTTACTTAAAGTTAACTGGAATATAGAATGATCTACTGACTTCATGACCTGTTAGAGTCACTTAGAGTCTTTGGTATCTATGGCAACAGAGTATCATGTACTTTTCTATGAACTTTAACCATTTCAGAATTATTTTCTGAATTTTGTTGAATTAGGGAATAAGAATGGAGTGGGGGCTGGCTTTTTCCGTCAGTATAATTAGCATTTAAATTAATTTGTATACTTGATTTTTGTGTAATGTCATTTACAGTTTTCTTTTATCTTTCCTTATCTTATAGCTATTAGAATCTTATGATTATATTTGTGTGTGTGTGTGTTTTTTAAATGAATGTTTGAATTACTTATTTTGAATAAGAGGACCACCTTTTCTTAAGAATTCTTTGAGTGTGTAAAATGGATATTTCCTCATTTTATATTTGGAACAATTTTTTCATATTTTGCTAAATTAAAAAGCAGATCAAAAATTTTCATGTGAAGATTCTAGATTTAAAATTATATGATGAAACAGATTCTTCTATTTGTCACATATTGATTCATTTAATAACTCAATAAATATTGCATTTCAATTTTGTACATATCATCTTTTGAGGGCTAAAGAGATTCAAAAGAAACATATAGTATCCTTACTCTCTAGTATATTTGAGGAAATATTCAGGTCACATCAGAATGTTAAGCTACAAAATAGCTAATCAACAATGTAATTTTCATTATATGATATTGTATAGAAATATGGAAAACAAATATGGAGCTTAGAAAGGGAGAAACTTGAATTTTTATGGTAGCAGAAGCAACTTGAACAAAGACTTGAATTTAGAAAATAAGCATTTTTCTTATTCTTGTTTTGTGAGACATTGAGAAAATAGAAAAAAAAATGTGAATTTTCTGTTAGGGACAGTTAATCAAGAACTTTGATCATAAGGCTGAGA
This sequence comes from Sminthopsis crassicaudata, assembly GCF_048593235.1. NCBI lineage: Eukaryota > Metazoa > Chordata > Mammalia > Dasyuromorphia > Dasyuridae > Sminthopsis > Sminthopsis crassicaudata. The sequence goes on from NC_133620.1 coordinate 324,945,469, forward strand.
AATTAGAATAAATACTTTTTAAGGAAGGGAATAAATGATATAGTGAAAGGAAATTTACAAGAACAATAAAAAGACATGTTTAAGATGAGAAAACCTGGAAATTATCATAAGAACCGAGGCCTAGAGCTATAAAAAGCAGCAGTCATCAATATAGAAGTGAGTTGTAACCACATGGAACATTTAGGGAATTATTACTTGGTTACCCCTCTCCATAATGTCTCAGTACACCAAAAGAACTGAGATAAATACACAGTGTATTTCTGCTCAATATGTTGGAGTACAAGGAAAGGTGATTTAGTTTTATAAAAAAAATATTTGTTAAGCATTACTATAGAATAAGTGATAAGAATTTGAGGAGTTGTATAGGACAAGGAAGTTTTATAGTTTAGTTTATGTAATATATTTGCAAATACAAATAACAACAAAACTATGAATTTTTAAAAATTTAATAAGAGTTGTCAGGCGTATTAATAGAATTTCATTGCATTTATAATCAATATACATTGTGTAAGTGTTCAAATAATTAGTTTTTTCAGAAGTGTCTACACCAGTATTTTTAAACATTTTTTGTATCTTGGATACTTTTGACATTGTTGTGAAACCTATGTACATTGTCTCAGAATAATATTTGTTAATGCACAAAATAAATGCTTAGTATTTCAAAAGAAGCCAATTTTATTAAAATACGGTCTTCAAAATATTTTATAAAACAATAATTTTACAGATTCCAGGTTTAAAAAAAAAACCTTATCTAAACTATCTAAAATCTTCTGCTGATACCCTATTATGAGCTGTTTTTATAGTTTAATAGTGACATTGGATTCTTCTCTATAATAGGATCTCCTATCGCAAACTTAGAGACTACCTCTTGTGGTAAACTTATGGATAAAAGTTACAAATCTGCATTTTTGGCAAAAAGCAATCAAATCAATAATATTAGAAGTGTATTTGTGTTTTGAAAAAAAAATCAATATTCTACTATCTATTGGTTTTCATTTCAGGCCTGTGCCTCAATTTAAAATCTCAAATAGATTAAATAGTAGGTCTTCTAGAAATTCCTCAGCTTATTCCAGTTTATTTCTGTTGCTGATGTCAATGAAATTTGTGAACTTTTGTGATTCACTATTCCTAGTATATAAGGTGAATTTGATAATAGTTAAAGATCTAAAGTCTTAGAATCAATACTTCCAGCTAAAATTAGGTTTTAAAAATAACTTGATGGATTGTATTGATATTAAATAGGACATAAATTTAGGTCATACTATTCTCCTTAAACTTTTTTTTGTAAGGAATTATTTTGTAGTACATAATTAATGAGGTCAGATGTAGCATAGAACAAATATTTACATTTTAATATTTTAATAGCAGTTACTTGAGAATTCAGCACATTGAGCTTATTGTTTCTTTTTTTTTTTTTAAATCCTGTGATAGTAACCTAGATGAAATTCGTATATACTGAAGATTTGTAGTGCTTTTGATAGTTATAGAGACCTCATAAACTTTAGTATATAAAGTACCCTTCAAGTTGTAAGAGATCCAGAAACATTGTTGATTGGCTTTATTCCCATGCTCTTACAAAAGATTTCATTCTTAGGAGATAAAGACAAATCATTAATGTTAATGGTTGACAATGGAGATATATTTGAAAATCAGAAGGATATGGAGACCAGGGTGGAGGAGGGACAAGGATGATAAGTATGTGATTTTTTTTCTTTTTTTTTTTTTATTGTACACAGAAATTTTTAAATGTATAACTGTGCTATAAGAATAAGCAAATTAATGGTTATCTTCTTTCACATCTTAATAATAGGCACTTCATTTTCAAATAAGATTAATTTTTGTTACATTAGTAAATGGTTTGGTTTTTTAAATATAAAATTTTCTTTTTAACTTCTAGATGGAAAAAGTGGAGACAGATTTAACTAGATCCAAATCTCTTCGTGAAAAACAAGCTAAAGAATTTTTATGGCAGTTAGAAGATATCAAGAAAAGATATGAACAGCAGGTTGGTCTTTTATTTTAGCAATATTATTTTATTTTTTAGTGACATTGTATTATATTAGAAAAAATCAAAATACTTCCATGCTTTAGCTATATGCTGCCCTATTTATTTTAAATAATATCTAATGTAATGACATTTTAATCAATGAAAGTATTGCAGCTGTCCCCATGAAATTTGTTATAAGATATTTCATGTTGTATGTCTTTACATTGATTCGTTTTCCTCGCTGGTTCTTCTTAGTATAAATAACAAAATTTCTAACTTCCTTGCATCTCATTTACTCAGTATATTTTACATGTTTCTTGGAAATTTAGGAAGAAAAAGACATTATCTCAGCTACCTTGACTAAAAGAAAGTTTTATGAAGGCGCTAATAATTTTCTTTAGTGTCATCTTAGTCTGGAAGCCTTACCTTAATTTCTTTATTCTTCTTGAATTTTTTTATCACTTGAAATATACTAAAAAAATACAAATTTAAGAATAACTCTTATTTTTTTTAGTCTTTAATTATGATTCATTCAGAATATTATTCCTTTATTTTGTTGGCAGAAATAAATCCAACCAACAAAAAAGTTCCTACGGTTTTAGTCTCTTCATTTGGTATATGACAAAATTTCAAGTTTTTTGTACCTTCATGTTTGATAGTAGTAATTTCAGTTTGACAGAGTAGATTTTCTTACTTAAAATTCTGCTTTTAAGGTAGAACATTTTTATATATGTAGTCTCTTGAACAATTCAGAATGTTGAATGCTAAATTGCCAATGAATTTCTTGTCTGTATTTTATAATCTAATTGAATGATTTGAAAATAGCACATTTATTCTTGTTTTTATTTTGTATATAATAATATGTTTTCATTAGAAATAAGTAATACCCATCACAAAATGGTAAGTACCATATTAGGGACTCAGTAAATGTTCATTGAATTTATTGAATTGAAAGAGCATAAAAGATGGATTGGAGATTGAAATGGTTAGATAGGAATACCTCTTTGATGGCTTCTCAATCAACATGCATTTGTTAAATACCTACTGTGCGCTAAGCATGATTCCAGGGATAATAGGCACAGAAAATGAAACAGTCCATTAAAGAGTTTACTTTATATTGTGAAGATGGAATAAATGTTCATTGATAAGTAAATGCAGAATAATTAAAAATAAGCATGCAGAGATAGAGGTGGTAACACAAAAAGCAGGGGAAAGATGAAAGATGAATTCAATCCTTGAGAGAGTTGTGGATTGCAAGGGCAAAGGTGAGGTGTTAAAGCATTTAAAACATGAGGGACATGCTCTGTAAAGACACAGAAATAAGATATGGAATGTTATGTGTAAGAAAAGGCAAATATGCCAGTTTGGATAGAGTATAGAATCTACGATGACAAGGAATTTATAATGAGTCTGGAAAGATTATCTGACAACATATTGTTCAGGTCTTTAAATATCATACAGGTACATGTACATTCTATCCAAAAAAGCAATTGGGGACCATTGAAGCTTTTTGAACAAAAGTGATATGTCCAAACTTGTGCTCTTATGATGTCAATTTTGAAGAAAAGGGAGAAACAGTTTAGGGAGATCAATTAGGATGCTATTGCAATAGTCCAATTTAGAGTTAATATGGACCTTTACTTAGGTAATTGTGGTATGAGTAGGGAGAAAATGCCTGGATAGCAGTTCTTAATTCCAAATGATGTATTGGGATTCAGCAACAAATTTTGGGGTTTCGTTATGTGAATAATTCACAATGGCCATTCTCTTTGGCAAAAGATAGGTTTACTTAGGAGAAGAGATTACAAACAAAATTAAGAATTGCCATAGACACCAGGAATGGTAAATATAAAATATTTAGATATCATGAGGCATGGTTGGGGAATGAGAGGATATGGGGTGGCATGGGGAAAAGGGTGAGGAAAAAAATATCGTCATGGTAGACTGACTCAAAAGGGATTTGGCAAAGATGGCATCAGCCATGGACAAATTATAGAGGAAATTTAACCTCAGGGTTTGACATGATTTGGATTTCTGGCTGGATGCAGCAAAGTGGGGCTACCCACAATCTCCACAAAGAGTAACTAAAATTAAACTTATTTCTATAAGTGCCCTTCCTTACTTGTCTTAAGGAGTAAGATCTGACTCTTAAAAAAGTAAGTATATTATACAAATGAGGTACAGAGGAAAAACAAAGAGAGGGCAGGAAGGCTCAAAATCTATTCACATTGGGAATGGGATAAATAGACAAAAGTACATATATACTGTGGAGGGTATAGTTCCTTCCAAAATTTGTAAAGAAATAATGGGGGAGGAATTGGCAAAGGGAGAAGCAAAGGATGGAGGAAGAAGACAAGGGAAAGATCCATAGATGGGGGAAGGTAAGTTAAGGAGTGTAAAGTCCAGGATAGCTTTCAGGAGGCCTCCGGATCAGCCAGAGTCAGGATAAGTAAAAATCTCTGATCTTTAGAGGGAGAAGTGAAGGAGACAGACAATTGCCACAAGGCTCCCCACCAACTTCTCTCCTTGTTGTGCTGCAAAGTGAGTCTCCCTTGTCTCACCCCACCCTCTAGTCCTTGCCTACATTCATCTGTATACACCAAACATTGAGCCAGCACCAAACAGTGAGAAGAGCCATTTTTCCAAACATGTGCTAATAGAGTCATTGTGGAATAGATAATTAGCCCTACGTGCTCAGTTGTCTGATTCAAGCATACCATTTAAGAGTTTCAGCCCTTTATATCTCCCGCTTTCTTTTGTTTTAGAACATAGGTGGTCACACCTTCCCTGACTTCTCAGGAAAGGAGATGAAAACACTGAAAAGGAGGTGATCATGCCCCCCTGACTTCTCAGGAAGAGAGATGAAAAACACCATAGGGAAGTGGGGTTTCTGGGCTGAAGGGTCTTACTAGAAACAGGTATATACAAACCCATCCGCATGGGAGGTATTATACAAGCACAAAGCCCTAAAGCACAGGCTAGCAGTGATGACTCTCCCCACAATTGGTACAGGCTCAATGTGGTGTAACAAACATGAATTGTACATGCAAGTAGTGATATGACAAACAATATGAATCAACATGGATTGTAAAAGATTTCCAGAAGTCCTAGAAGGAGGGTATGTAAATAAGAATCACACATATGCCTCATTCAGCAGCCAAATATAGTCCAAAATCAGTCTTGTCCATTACTTTATGTGTCAGGGAATCCAATGATCCTTGAAAGTTTTTGAAATGCTGCAATAGTCTTATCATTTCTCAGGGAATCCAATGATTCCTGAGGGTTTTCAAGTTTAGCATCAGTCTCATTAACAATTTTTGATGTCTATGAGTCAATTGCCATAACTGCCATGCTCTTTCAGTGGTGGGCACCGTCAGCAATGGACCCACCCAATGTTTCTTGGGTCTTCTCCATCATTTCAAGAATCTGCTTCATCTCTCTCTGATGGACAAGGTGAATATAGCTCGTTGGCACCCATCTGATTCTGCTGGAACTCTGTCTTTCCAGAAATCAGCTGGAGTTAGGCTAATCAAAAGTCTTTATTCTTGTTCTCTTGAGCTTGCTGTCAGGGGATTAGATCTAGTAATCTCCACACCACCTTCCTCTCTTAACCACCACAAGAGAATGCTCCAATTTCCTCCTCTTACTCCACCCACACACGTCACTTCCCCTTCTTTGTCCCACCAATCAAGTCAGCACAGAACAACTGGGGAGGGTCAACCTTCAATCATGTTAATAGAGAACCATCCAATTGGCAATTATTGTCACATGCTCCATTATCCAAGTACATTTGCTCAGTTCTAGCCCTTTACATCTCCCGCTTTCTTTTGTTTTAGAACACAGGTGGTCACACCATCCCTGAGTTTTCAGGGAGGTGAGAACCCCAAAAAGGAGGTGATCACGCCCCCCCCAACTTGTCAGGAAGGGAGATGAAAGGCACCAAAGGGAAGTGGGGATTGCTAGCGGGTTTCTGGGTTGAAGGGTCTTATTAGAGACAAGTATTCACAAACCCATCAGCATGGGAGGTATTACACAAGCACATAGCAATAACGCAGAGGCTATTAGTGATGACTCTCCCCAGAGTCAGTGCAGACTCAATGTGGTGTAACAAACATGAATTGTACATGCAAGTAGTGATATAACAAACAATATAAAATCAACACGGTTTTGTAAAAGATTTCCAAAAGTCCTAGAAGGAGGGTATGTAAACATCAGTCACACATATGCCTTCTTCTGCAACCAAGAAATAGTCCAAAACCAATATATTATCCATTGCTTCACGTGTTAGGGAATCCAATGATCCCCACAAGTTTTTGAAGTCCCGCAACAGTCTTTTTGTATGTTAGGGAATCTAATGATCCCTAGGTTTTGAAGTCCTGCAATAGTCTTATGATGCTTCAGAGAATCCAATGATTCCTGAGGGCTTCAAGTCCTACAATAGTCCTAGGATGTCTCAGAGATTCCAATGATTCCTGAGGGCTTTCAAGTCCTACAAAGCTCTTCTCATGTCTCAGAGAATCCAGTGATTCCTGAGGATTTTCAAGTTCAACAATTTTTGATGTCCATGAGTCAAACGCCATAACTGCCAGCTTCTTTCAGTGGTGGGCACAGTCAGCAACAGAACCACCTGATGTTTCTTGGGTCTTCTCCTTCATTTCAAGGGTCTGCTCCGTCTCTCTCCGATGGACAAGCTGAATATGGCTCGTTGGCACCCATCTGATTCCTTCTCCATCTGTGGAGATACAAGCAAACCCTCTCCCCCAAGCAGTTAACCTATCTGGTCCCTTCCATTCACCACTTTCTGGGTCTCTCCACATGACCTGGTGATTATCTAAAGACAGTGGAGCTGCTTGCATTGGACACTGTCCTTCTGGTGGGTTATAAAACCTGTCTGCCAGAGCCAGTGCATCTTTGTCAAAAATTTAAAAATGAATGGTATAGTGAACTAAATTTAGAAGTTCTCTAGGGTTACCCGTGGCTCCTCCTTTCTTTTGTTTTTGGAGGAAACATTAATATCATTGTGATATTAAGTAATATTAAGATATCTCTGTTTCTTCTCTCTACTATTGCCTGCCCTTGAGGATTAAATGGTATGCCAGTGGTATGTAAAATGTTATACTGTGCACAAAAGTGTGCAAAATGTTTAGAAGTATATGCAGGTCCATTGTCTGTTTTTATTGCTTGTGGCACACCCATAATTGCAAATGCTTGTATAAAGAATTCAATGACTACTCGGGCTGTCTCTTTTGCTGCTGGCATTGCAAAAGTGAATCTTGAAAAGGTGTCTACCATGACGTGGATAAAAGATAGACGACCAAAAGATTTATGATGGGCCACATCCATTTGCCAAATTTCATTAGGTCTAAACCATGAGGGTTCTTCCCTGGAGGGAGTGTAGTAGGAGCATGGAAAGGAAGGCAAGCTATACAGGCTTTTACTATGCTCCTAGCTTCTTCTCTTGTTATTCCAAATTGTAAACGTAAAGCTCAGGCAGCCTGATGATATTTAGAATGAGATTCTTGTGTTTCTTGAAATAAAGGAGTATTGGCCAACATGGTTGGCCTTTGTATTACCATCAAAAATAGGACCTGGAAGTCCACTATGGGAGTGGACCTGCAAAATATAAATCTTATCTGGATACTTTCTCACTCACTCTTGAAGTTCCTTAAAGAGCTGATATATATTGGAGGCTACAAATTTTATTTGGGCTGTGGCAATTCTTTGTATCACACCTACTGAATAGGCCAAATCAGATATTATATTTATGACTCCCGTATAATAAGCAAGAGCTAGAATGATTGCATACAATTCATTCTGTTGAGTGGATTAAAAAGGAGTTCTGATTATTCTCTTTATAGTTAAGTCACGAGAGTATACAGCACAAATAATATGTTTAGATGCATCTGTAAAAATAGTTGGTCCTTTAAGAGGAATTTTAGAAACTTTTTCTTCAAGAATCCATCACTAATTATTTAACAGTCTAGTTATCTTTAATGGAGACCCGTGTGTAAAATTTGGAGCCATGGCTCATAAAATTTGCCACTCTGGTATGGTTTCACAGCACACATTAACTTGTGCATTAGTATAAAAGGTGTATATCTTTTCAGGTCTTATCCCAGATAATGGTACTGCTCTCTTACTGACCTTTAATAAAATTCTAACCACAAGCACTGGGTAAGGAATAAGGCTTTGTTCTGGTTGTGCTGGGAGGTTCCCCCACTCTATCGCACTGTCTCCTTGATGAAGAACTGCTGTAGTGCCTCTTGTGTAGCAAAAACTGATATTTCCAAAGGTTTTTGAGTGACTCTTTCAACCACATTGGATAAAGACAGTTCAACTTCTCTCAAAGCCTCTTGAACTTCTTTTGTAAGCTGGTGTGGTGAGTTTAAAGCACTGTCTCCCCTTAAAATGTCATACAATAGTTGCAATTGATAAGTAGTCAACCCTAACACTTGACACATCCATTGGATATCTCCTATCAGTTTCTGGAAGTCACTTAAGGTGTTTAGCTTCTCTGTTCTTAAGGAAAGTTTTTGTACTGCAAGCACCTTAGGACATACTTCATATCCTAAATATTAAAAAGGAGCATGTCTTTGAATATTTTCTGGAGCTATGTGCAACTTATAATTCCTTAGTGTTTCTATGGTTTTTTTTTGTAGACATGCTTCTAACATTGGTTCCTCAGGTGCACATCCCAATATATCATCCATGTAATGTAATAACATTACTGTTGGAAATGCTTTTCTTACTGGAATAAAAGCAGCAGCAACATACATTTGACACATAGTAGGGCTTTTTTTCATTCCCTGTGGCAAAACTGTCCATTCATATCTTTTATAAGGCTCAGCTAAGTTAACACTAGGCACTGAAAAGGCAAATCTTTTCATATTCTCCTTATCTAGAGGGATAGAATAAAAACAATCCTTAATGTCTATAACCCACAGAGGACATTCTCTAGGCAATTGAGTAGGAGATGGAAGTCCAGGTTGAAGAGTTCCCATAGTTTCCATCTGTTCATTTACCTTTCTTAAATCAGTCAACATCCTCCATTTTCCAGATTTCTTTTTTACAACAAATACTGGGGAATTCCAAGGACTTAGAGAAGGTTTTAAGTGTCCTTGATCAAATTGTTCCTGTACTATGTAAGGCCTGAATTTTATTGCTACCTAAGGCCCACTGTTCTATCCACACTGGTGTATCCATTGGATAGAAATAGGTGAAAGTGGTGGCAGGCCTTCAACAGCAGCCCTGCTTAAAAAATTGAAGTACTCATTTTTAACCCTAATTGTTGTAAAATATCTCTTCCCCACAGATTGATGGGGATTTTTTCAACTATAAAAGGAATAAAAACTCCTGTTTCACCTTCAAATATCCATCTTAAAGGGGTAGCACTAACTTCAGCTGCTATTGATCCTCCTACCCCAGACATGTAGGTGTCTGCCTTAGTCTTTAGCCAGTGACTGGGCCATTTGGCACCTATAATGACTGTATGATCTGCACCTGTGTCCACCAGTCCTTCTAATGGTATGCCATTTATATAGATGGTGAGCATAGGTTGGTCAGCTATCACAGCTGCTGTCCAGTATATTCCTGGGTTTTGCTGCTTGGAGTCAGAACGTGGGTGACTGTCACCAGGTTGCTTATTAGGGGTCTGTATCAATAAATCCAATGCTACTACTTCCCCTGGTTGATAAGTCACACATTGTCTACCTGTGTTAGTGACTAGGATGTTATCTACACATTCCCCAGTTTCCCACATCAGTGTATGAATGAACACTGTTTTGTAAATACTCTCAGGAGGTGAAATGATCAAGCCTACTGTGCCTGGAGGCAAGGGATCCATAGGCTGGAGAGAAACAAATTTCACCTCTCCAGGGGGTATCTCAGTTGTCCCAGCTGCATACAACTCTATCCTCCCTAATTGTAGTCCCTTTCTCCCATCAGATTGCTTTTTGGCTGATAGGTCATGTCTGAGTACTATACTTCTAAATGCTCTCTGGCTGTAGCAGCAGCTGCCATCATGCCCCAAGTGTTTTTTGCCTGGGGCCCTGGAGCTGGGCCCCTCATCCCGTTTCGCTGAATCATTCTACACTCTGATGCCCAATGGAGTCCTCTGTTGCATTTTAGACATGGGATATTGGGTCTAGTTCTCCCAACCTGTTTTCTCACTCTGTCTCTATGCCAACATTGAGCTTTCAGATGGCCTACTTTACCACATTGAAAGCATTGACGAGTCTCTCTGGAAGTCCCTTGCCAAAAGGGACCCTGTCTCCCCATTTTGGGATCTTGGGAAGTCTGCACTATAGCCTGGCTATATATAAAAGGTTTTTGTGCCCACTGTGGCACAGCGTCTTATGATCTCCTTCAAAGGAGCATCCCTATGTAGTCCTAGTATAATCCTTCTGCAGACCTTATTGGCATTTTCTTTAGCAAGTTGCCTTACCAAAGTGTCTGTTTCTATATTTTCACTATTAGTCCATATGATAGCTGACTGCAAATGTGCCACAAAATCAGCAAAGGGTTCATTTGGTCCTTGTACAATTTTTGTGAAGGTCTCACCCTTGTCGTTTTTACTGGGGAGAGAAGCCCATGCTTTGATAGCAGTAGCAGCAATTTGCTCAAATGCTGTAACGAATTAATTAATCTGTACTGAAGCTTCTGCATAAGAAACTACACCTGTTAGTAGGTCACAGGTGACTGAAGTATTAACTCCACTTTGACTATTTTGTTGGGCTTGAATCCTACAGAGCTCACTATATTCAGAAAGACACAACAAGTTTTGTCCAGGTTCTGAGCACACCCTTGCAATGGCTTTCCAGTCACTAGGGGTTAAGACTTCATAAGCCAAATTCTGTAGTAACATCTTAACATAAGCTGATGTAGCCCCATAGAGAGTGCAAGCTTTTTTCAGATCTTTAAGGATGTCCATATCAAAAGGAGTGTATCTTCTGCTTTCTTGGCCTACAGAATTATACTGTTGAATCATGGGAAAAATTTGAAGTTTGAAATCATTATCTATTTCTTTTCCATTTTGAGCCACTTGAAAAATCCCTTTTTGTAATCTAGTTATAGGAGTTGGTGATTGCTGATGATATCACCGCCCTTCCCACTACTCCTCCTCCCTCTTTCCCTGAAGGTGAAGTTGATGTGAGGCTGTCAATAATCTGCTCTCTAGGCGGGGTTAAAGTTTCTTCAAGAGAATCAGAATCATCACACCCTAATTCTTCATTTAAATCCACTTGCCCTCCAGAAAGGTCTCGAGATTGCTTGTCTTCTATCTTTTTTTCCTTATACTTCCTCCTCTGTTCATTTTTAAAACTTTTCCTTCTCCTATAATTTGCTCGATAGTTTAAGTCTAATTGAACTACGTTGTATATATAAAATACCTCTGGGAAAATTGAACAAGGCCCATTTTTTTTGTGTAAAATTCTTTTGGTTGCAGTCCCACTAGCTTCCAGTTATCTATATTTAGGTTTTCTTCCTTTAAGAACCAAGGGGACATGCGTTTTAATGTGCCCAAGAGTTTATCAATCTGTACCCAGGTTACAAGTAAACTGTTCTCCTCAATTATCTTAATTATACTCTCTATAGCACCACTCCTGGGTGAGGTTGGAGCAGGGTTGGCTGAGGTCAAGGGAAATGTCTATAGCTAACATCTGCCCCATTTCAGCTAAGTAAGTTCCTTATTTGTCTATTAGAATACTCATCTAATCTTCTGGTCACCGGACTTCAGTGGAGGTAGGGTGCCTGGTCCACATTGGACGCCAAATGCTGGAACTTTGTCTTCCCAGAAATCAGCCGGAGTCAGGCTAATCAAAAGTCTTTATTCGTGTTCTCTTGAGCTCGATGTTAGGAGATTAGTAATCTCCACACCACCTTCCTCTCTCAACCACCACGAGAGAATGCCTCAAATTCCTCCTCCTACTCCACCCACACACTTCACTTCCCTTTCTTTGTCCCACCAGTCAAGTCAGCACAGAACAACTAGGGAGGGTCAACCTTCAATCATGTTAATAGAGAACCGTCCAATTGGCAATTAGTGTCATATGCTCCATTGTCCAAGTGCATTTGCTCAGTTCTAGCCCTTTACATGATTCCTTCTCCAGCTGTAGAAATATAAGCAAACCCTCTCCCTCTGCCAGAGCCAGTGCATCTTTGTCAAAAGTCAGGGAGTTAATTGTATAAAGAGCTAAATTTAGAAGTTCTCTAGGGTTTCCGGTGGCTCCCACTTTCTTTTGTTTCTCTTAATGTCTCTTCTCTACTGTTGCCTGTCCTTGAGGATTAAAAGGTATGCCAATGCTGTGTAAAATCTGATACTGTGCACAAAAGTGTGCAAAATGTTTAGAAGTATATGCAAGTCCATTATCTGTTTTTATTGCTTATGGCACATTCATAATTGCAAATGCTTGTATAAGGAATTCAGTGACCACTTGGGCTGTCTCTTTCGCTACTGGTCTTGCAAAAGTGAATCCTGAAAAAGTGTCTATCACAACATGGATAAAAGGCAGACGACAAAAAGATTTATAATGGGTCACATCCATTCACCAAATTTCATTGGGTTTCAAATCACAAGGATTCTTCCCTGGAGGGAGCATAGGAGTGTGGAAAGGAAGGCAACCTGTACAGCTTTTTACTATGCTTCTAGCTTCCTCTCCTGTTATTCCAAATTGTAAACGTAAAACTCGAGCAGCCTGATCGTTAACTCCCCCCTGCTTACCACAGTGGAGGTCAAGTGGTTCCTACCTTTTCCAGGTCTTCAGATGTCCTCGGCTCTGATCTTCTCAATCAGAGAACAACCTCAAGGGTCCCCCATAAAACCCCTGACTCACACGAGTATTATTCTATCACTTTACATCATGGAGTTCCTCTCCCCCATCTTCTGCAACCCCTTTTTTATAGTCCACAGATCATGTGTCAGAGAGTGCATGAGCTAGAGCATGATCAATAAGGAGACTTTTTCTCATTACTGAGGTTTACTCGATACCATCAACTCCTTCTTTGTCAGGCTCGGTCAGAATAAGTCTCTGGGTGCCTCTTATACTCTGCATTTGAGATCTGCCTTTTATTCTGACATCTGATAGTATTTAGAATGAGATTCTTGGGCTTCCTGACATAAAGGAGTATTGGCCAACATGGTTAGAAGGTTATCTGCCTTTGAATTACCATCAAAAATAGGACCTGGAAATTCACTATGAGAGTGGACAAATGTAATGTCCTTGCTAGCTCCCTGGAGGCCTCAGGATCAGCCAGATTCAGGATAAATAAAAGTCTTTGGTCTTTAGGGGAAGAAGTGAAGGAGATGCACAAAACTGCCACGCTTGCCACTAACTTCTTTCTTCCATGTCCTGCTGCAAAGTGAGTCTTGCTTGTCTCACCCCACTCTTTAATCCTTGCCTAACATTATCTGCATGCATTAAACATTGAGCCAGCACTAAACAGTGAGAAGGGCCATTTTTTCAAATATATGCTAATAGAGTCATTGTGGAATAGGTAATTAGCCTTAAGTGCTCAGTTGTCTGATTCAAGCATACCTTTTAAGAGTTTCATCCCTTTCCAAAGGAGCAGAAAGATGAGATAAAAATAAACAATACAACTAGGATTAGGTGTAGAATTAGAAAGAAAAAAAACCAAAAACATACGGCTAGTAATCATTGATCTCAAAGTCAAACTTAAAGATTTAATCAAGAGAGAAATCTGTGTTATGTGTCAGCCATAATAATATTGCTTTAAATGTGTGTTTACATATGATTAAATGTGTGTCTATATATGTGTCTGAATATATATAGATATGTATGCAGATATATAGATGTGTGGATTTGTGAATGGCTGTGAATGTGTATGTATGTGTATGTGTACTTGTGTGTATCTATATAGCTATATATGTATATATGAATACATATGTGCTTTAACTGTAGCCTGCTTAGCAGTTGTGGAGAAGATGAAAGGGGAAAAAAAGAATAAAGTAAAGAAAAATATGCAGCAGAGAACAAAAGAACAACTTACAAGGAAGCAAAGATGTATATTCATGAATATAATTTTCTTCTATGATATATCCTTTCTTGTATTGGAAATTTATTGTTATATATTTTGAATCCTTCCTGATGTTCTGTTGGACACATGACAATGTTCTATTTTGTTATAGTTTTCTTTTCTGTCTTTTCTTTTTTGCTATTTTTTAAATTAAAATTGTTAAAAAATATAAAAGAGAAAAGTAAATTAAAAAAAATGAAAGGGGAAAAAGGAATCAACTCCTTAGAACTTTAACTTTATATGTGTATGGAAAATTCATTTCTAGAGAAAATAAACCTCACTTGAAAGGAGTGATCAAATATACTTTGTATTGCTATGTTTCTTTATTTTTTATATCTACTTTCATTTTTCTATTATGTCAAAGATAATTTCTCCTGTAATAAATTCTTATGATTTTTTAATTTTAATTTAATAGCATGTTATTTTTCCAATCACATGTAAAAATGCTTTTTAACATTCATTTTTGTAAGGCTTTGAGTTCCTTTTTTTTTCCTTCCTCCCTCCTTTACCTCTCTCTTTTCCAAGAAACAAAGCAATCTGATGTAGGTTATACATTTAAAACCATTTTTTAACATATTTACATGTGAATTATATTGGAAAAGAAAAATCAAACTATCCATTTTATTTTTGAGAACAATCTTTTCATAGCTGATCATCACACAATGTTGCCGTTCCAGTGTACAATGTTCTCCTGTTTTTGCTCACTGCATTCAGGATCAGTTCACATAAGTCTTTCCAGGCTTTCTGAAATCAGCCTATTGATAATTTCTTATAAAATAGTAGTATTTCATTACATTCATATATCATATCCTGTTCAGTCATTCTCTAATTCATTCAATTCCCAGTTCCTAGCCATCACAAAAATAGTTGCTAAAAATATTTTTGCACATGTGGATCCTTTCTCATCTTTTAGGATCTTTTTAGGATACAGAAATAGTAATGGCACTGCTGGATCAAAAGGTATGCACAGTTTTATAGCCCTTTGGGCATAGGTCCAAATTACTCTCTGGAATGGCTGAATCAGTTTACAATTCCACCAACAATGTGTTAGTGTTCCAGTTTTCCCACTTCTCCACCATTTATCATTATGTTTTCCTGTCTTAGAATGGCTCCTATTTTCAAAATAGAATATACAGCTTTGAGAAGACTTAAGAACAATTATACTATACCAATAATAAGCAGTGTTTATGAGTTCAAGTGTTATAAAAACTTTCTTCATTATACATTGGAAAGAGCAATAGTTCTGAAGTAAGAGGAACTGGGGTCAAATACTAATACTACTTCTAATTTTACTGGTGTAACCATATGCAAGTCACTTAACATCTCTGGGGCTCAGTTTTTTTTTTTTTTTAATTTTAATTTTATTTTATAATTATAACATTTTTTTGACAGTACATATGCATGGGTAATTTTTTACAACATTATCCCTTGCACTTACTTCTATTCAGATTTTTTCCCTTCCTCCCCCAACCCCCTCCCCCTGATGGCAAGCAGTCTTATATATGTTAAATATATTACAGTATATTCTAGATACAATATATGTGTGTAGAACCGAATTTTTTGTTGCACAGGAAGAATTGGATTCAGAAGGTAAAAATAACAGTTTACATTCATTTCCCAGTGTTCCTTTTCTGGATGTAGCTGGTTCTGTCCATCATTAATCAATTGGAATTGGATTAGCTCTTCTCTATGTTGAAGAAATCCACTTCCATCAGCATACATCCTCGTACAGTATCATTGTTGAAGTGTATAATGATCTTCTGGTTCTGCTCGTTTCACTCAGCATCAGTTGATGTAAGTCTCTCCAAGCCTCTCTGTATTTCTCCTGTTGGTCATTTCTTATAGAACAATAATATTCCATAACATTCATATACCATAGTTTACCCAACCATTCTCCAATTGATGGACATCCATTCATCTTCCAGCTTCTAGCCACTATGAAAAGGGCTGCCACAAACATTTTGGCACATACAGGACCCTTTCCCTTCTTTAGTAGTTCCTTGGGGTATAAGCCCAGTAGTAGTATGGCTGGGTCAAAGGGTATGCACATTTTGATAACTTTTTGGGCATAATTCCAGATTGCTCTCCAGAATGGTTGGATTCTTTCACAACTCCACCAACAATGCATCAGTGTCCCAGTTTTCCCACAGCCCCTCCAACATTCATCGTTATTTGTTCCTGTCATCTTAGCCAATCTGACAGGTGTGTAATGATACCTCAGAGTTGTCTTAATTTGCATTTCTCTAATCAATAGTGATTTGGAACACTCTTTCATATGAGTGGAAATAGTTTTAATTTCGTCATCTGAAAATTGTTCATATCCTTTGACCATTTATCAATTGGAGAATGGCTTGATTTCTTATAAATTAAAGTCAATTCTCTGTATATTTTGGAGATGAGGCCTTTATCAGAACCTTTAACTGTAAAAATTTTTTCCCAATTTGTTACTTCCCTTCTAATCTTGTTTGCATTAGTTATGTTTGTGCAGAAACTTTTTAATTTGGTGTAATCAAAATGTTCTATTTTGTGATCAATAATGGTCTCTAGTTCTCCCTTGGACACAAACTCCTTCCTCCTCCACAAGTCTGAGAGGTAAACCATCCCCTGTTCCTCCAATTTATTTATGATTTCGTTCTTTATGCCTAAATCTTGGACCCATTTTGATCTAATCTTAGTATGTGGTGTTAAATGTGGGTCCATGCCTAGTTTCTGCCATACTAATTTCCAGTTTTCCCAGCAGTTTTTGTCAAATAATGAATTCTTATCCCAAAATTTGGGATCTTTGGGTTTGTCAAAGATTAGATTGCTATTTTTATTCACTATCTTGCCCTGTGAACCTAACCTATGCCACTGATCAACTAGTCTATTTCTTAGCCAATACCAAATGGTTTTGGTGACTGTTGCTTTATAATATAGCTTTAAATCAGGTACACTTAGACCACCTTCCTCTGACTTTTTTTTCATTAGTTCCCTTGCAATTCTCGACCTTTTATTCTTCCATATGAATTTTGTTGTTATTTTTTCTAGGTCATTAAAATAGTTTCTTGGGAGTCTGATTGGTATAGCACTAAATAAATAGATTAGTTTGGGGAGTATTGTCATCTTTATTATATTTGCTCGGCCTATCCACGAGCACTGAATGTCTTTCCAATTATTTAAATCTGACTTTATTTTTGTGGCAAGTGTTTTGTAATTTTGCTCATATAATTCCTGACTCTCCTTTGGTAGATATATTCCCAAATATTTTATACTATCGACTGTTATTTTGAATGGAATTTCTCTTTGTATCTCTTGCTGTTGGATTGTGTTGGTAATGTATAAAAATCCTGAGGATTTATGTGGATTTATTTTGTATCCTGCGACTTTGCTAAAATTCTGAATTATTTCTAATAGCTTTTTAGCAGAGTCTTTGGGGTTCTCTAAGTATACCATCATGTCATCTGCGAAAAGTGACAATTTGATTTCTTCATTTCCTACTCTAATTCCTTGGATCTCTTTCTCGGCTCTTATTGCCAAGGCTAGAGTTTCTATTACTATATTGAATAGTAATGGTGATAGTGGGCAACCTTGTTTCACTCCTGATCTTACAGGGAAAGGTTCTAGTTTATCACCATTACATATGATGTTTACTGAAGGTTTTAAATATATGCTCCTTATTATTTTAAGGAATAGTCCATTTATTCCTATACTCTCAAGCGTCTTTAGTAGGAATGGATGTTGGATTTTATCAAATGCCTTTTCTGCATCTATTGAGATGATCATATGGTTTTTATTAATTTGATTATTAATATGGTCAATTATACTAATAGTTTTCCTAATATTAAACCAGCCCTGCATTCCTGGTATAAATCCCACTTGGTCATAGTGTATTATCCTGGGGATGATTTTCTGAAGTCTATTTGCTAATATCTTATTTAAGATTTTAGCATCAATATTCATTAAGGAAATTGGTCTATAGTTTTCTTTCTCAGTTTTCGATCTACCTGCTTTAGGTATCAGTACCATGTCTGTGTCATAGAAGGAATTGGGTAGGACTCCTTCAATCCCTATTTTTTCAAATAGTTTACATCGCATTGGAGTTAGTTGTTCTTTAAATGTTTGGTAGAATTCACCTGTAAATCCATCTGGTCCTGGGGACTTTTTCTTAGGAAGTTGGTTAATAGCTTGGTCTATTTCTTTTTCTGAGATGGGACTATTTAGACTACTTACTTCTTCCTCTGTTAATCTGGGCAAGCTATATTTTTGAAGGTATTCTTCCATTTCATTTAAGTTATCGAATTTATCAGCATAAAGTTGAGCAAAGTAGCTCCTAACTATTGTTCTAATTTCCTCTTCATTAGTGGTGAGTTCACCCTTTTCGTTTTCAAGACTATCAATTTGCTTTTTCTCTTTCCTTTTTTTAATCAGGTTTACTAAGGGTTTGTCTATTTTGTTGGTTTTTTCATAAAACCAACTCTTAGTTTTATTAATTCAATAGTTTTTTTACTTTCAATTTTATTAATCTCACCTTTTATTTTTTGAATTTCAAGTTTTGTGTTCGTCTGGGGGTTTTTAATTTGTTCCTTTTCTAGCAATTTTAGTTGTAAGCCCAATTCGTTGGCCCTCTCTTTCTCTATTTTATGCAAGTAGGCCTGTAGAGATATAAAACTTCCCCTTATTACTGCTTTGGCTGTATCCCACACATTTTGGTATGATGTCTCATTATTGTCATTTTCTTGGGTGAAGTTATTAATTATGTCTATGATTTGCTGTTTTACCCAATCATTCTTTAGTATAAGATTATTTAGTTTCCAATTATTTTTTGGTCTATTTTCCCCTGGCTTTTTATTAAATGTTATTTTGATTGCATTATGGTCTGAAAAGGATGCATTTACTATTTCTGCCTTACTGCATTTGATTTTGAGGTTTTTATGCCCTAGTATATGATCAATTTTTGTATAGGTTCCATGAACTGCTGAGAAGAAAGTATATTCCTTTCTGTCTCCATTTAGCTTTCGCCAAAGATCTATCATATCAAACTTTTCTAGTATTCTATTTACCTCTTTGACTTCTTTCTTATTTATTTTGTGGTTTGATTTATCTAATTCTGAGAGTGCAAGGTTGAGATCTCCCGCTATTATAGTTTTGCTATCTATTTCCTCTTGCAGCTCTCTTAATTTCTCTTTTAAGAATTTAGATGCTGCACCACTTGGTGCATACATGTTTAATATTGATACTGCTTCACTATTGATGCTTCCCTTTAGCAGGATATAATGCCCTTCCTTATCTCTTTTAATTAGATCAATTTTTGTTTTTGCTTGATCTGAGATGAGGATGGCTACTCCTGCTTTTTTGGTTTTGCCTGAAGCATAATAGATTCTGCTCCACCCTTTTACTTTTAGTTTGAATGTCTCATCCTGTTTCAGGTGTGTTTCCTGTAAACAACATATAGTAGGATTCTGACTTCTAATCCAGTCTGCTAACTGCTTCCTCTTTATGAGGCAGTTTGCCCCATTCACATTTATGGTTAGAAGGACTAATTCTATATTGCTTGCCATCCTATTAACCCCTGCTTATGCTTTTCCCCTTTCCTTCCCTTTTACCCTCCTATCCAGTATTAAACTGGTGAACACCACTTGCTTTTCACAGCCCTCCCTTTTTAGGATCCCTCCCCCACCTTAAAGATCCTCCCCTTATTTTACCCCTTTTCCTCGAAATTACTGTATTCCCTTCCCCTTAGCTTACTCCTTCCCTTTCACTTTTCAATGAAGTGGAAGAAGTTTCACCATAAATCGAATATGTCTATTGATACACGGTTCATCTCCCTCCTTTCTTTCTCTCAGATATAATAGGTTACCTATGCCTCTTCATGAGATGTAGTACCACCACTTTACACTTTTTTTATGATATAATCTCCTTTCCACCACTAGTTTCTAAGACAAATTGTACATATGTTCTTTACATATTTTTTTGACAGAAGTATAGTTCTCAAGATTTCTTTTTACCTTTTTAGAAATCTCTTGAGTTCTGTATTTGAAGATCAAACCTTTTATGTAGGTCTGGTTTTTTCATCAAAATAGATGGAATTCATTTATTTCGTTAAATGTCCATCTTCTTCCCTGGAAAATGATGCTCATTCTTGCTGGGTAAGTTATTCTTGGCTGCATACCAAGTTCCTTAGCCTTTCGGAATATCATGTTCCAGGCCCTGCGTTCTTTTAATGTGGACGCTGCTAGATCCTGTGTTATCTTTATTGTGGATCCTCCATATCTGAATTGTTTTTTTCTAGCAGCTTCCAATATCTTTTCCTTTGTCTGATTGTTCTTGAACTTGGCCACTATGTTTCTTGGCATTTTGATTTTAGGGTCCCTTTCAGTAGGTGATCGATGAATTTTTTCAATGTCTATTTTACCCTCTGTTTCCAAAACGTCTGGGCAGTTCTCTTTGATAATTTCCTCGAAAATGGTGTCCAAGCTCTTTTTTTCCTCCCATTTTTCAGGGAGTCCGATTATTCTCAAATTGTCTCTCCTGGATCTGTTTTCCAGGTCTGTTGTCTTTCTGGTAAGGTACTTGACATTCTTTTCAATTGTTTCATTTCTCTGGTTTTGCTTGACTCCCTCTTGGTTTCTCCTTGAGTCATTCATTTCTACTTGTTCCAGTCTAATTTTCAATGATGTATATTCTTCACTCACTTTTTTTATATCTCTTTGTAATTGTCCAATTGAGTTTTTATCTTCTATGGAATTTTTTTCCATTTTATCCATTTTATTTTTTAGAGAGCTGATTTCTTTTTCCAGCTCACTAATCCTGTTTTCCTTAGAGTTGTTTACCTTTTCCAGCTCACTAATCCTGTTTTCCTTGGAGTTGTTTACCTTTTCCAGCTCACTAATCTTGTTTCTCAATGATTTGATTTCTTTATCCACTCTGTCTTTGAATGCATGGGATGACTTCTCCAGGCTCTCTTGCCAAGCTTCCCTTTCCTTTTCCCATTTCTCTTCCAGCTCTCTTGTGAGAACCTTTTTGATTTCCTCTATGAGGTTCTTTTGTATTGAGGAGCAGCTTATATCCCTCCCAGGGGATACATCTGGGGACAGTCTGTTCCTAGTCTCCTCAGCATTTGAAGTCTGCTCCCTCTCCACACAGAAGCTGTCAATGGTTAGAGCCCTTTTGAATTTTTTGTTCATTTTGTCAGAGCAGGAATCAAAGAAAACAAACTGACAAGAGAAACAATTGGTCTGTTTTGCGGGGGAATGGGGCTGGATGGTATTAATGGGCTTCCTCCACAGACCGGGGGTAGGGCAGCAGAGAGCCACTAACAGAACAGCAATGACTGTACTGAGTCTGCGCTCTGAGGCTCCGAGAACGCACCGAGTCAGTCCAGGTGGGGGTTGGGGGTGGCCGGGCTCTGAGAGACGCTGGCTTTCTGGGGTTTTAATCTTCACCTCCGGTGTTTACACCCTCTCCACCGCTCCTGGCTTGCTGCCAAGACGGAGCATCCACACTGGGGCAAAAGCCCTTTCACAGAAACAGCAGAGATCGTACCCCTCCCCCTCAGGTCTGAGCTGTGTGAGCTGCCTGTCTTGCTCTGGCTGTCTGCCCTCAGTCTGCGCCCAGTCTGATTGACCCTCCCCCGAGCAAACACAGACCTTTTCTGGCGACTTTCAAGGATGTCTTCTCTTGGTGATAATTTGTGGATTTCTTTCTGGGTCAAGCATTAAGTCAGAGGCTTGTCATGAAGTAAGTTCTGAGAGAAAACGAGGAGCTCAAGCAGCTGCCTGCCTCCAAGCCGCCATCTTGGCTGGAAGTCTCTGGGGCTCAGTTTTTCACCTAAAAATTTGGAAATTAACCAAAGTTTAACTTACAACTTCTCAGGACTTTTCCATCCCTAGTTCCATGATTTTTCTAGTACCAGTGATCTATGACCAAAGCAGGATCGTGGCCTGCTTAATGTAAATGTGTATTAAAAATATATATACCTTGTTTTCAAAGATGCACACATTTATTAAATTTAAAATGTATTTTCTCTTTATTTAAAAAGTAGATGTGGGGGCAGCTAGGTGGCGCAGTGGATAGAGCACCAGCCTTGAATTTAGGAGGATCCGAGTTCAAATCTGATCTCAGACACTTAACACTTCCTAGCTGTGTGACCCTGGGCAAGTCACTTAACCCCAGCCTCAGGAAAAAAAAAATAAATTAAAAAAAAATAAATAAAAAATAAAAAGTAGATGTTCTATCTCCAGAGAAAAAGAGAATTTTTTAAAAAACATTTTCTTGAATTTGCATTGAGTAGCATAAAATCATGAAAGTAGGTAACATTTTCCAGTACATAGACGACTATCCTTGAACTTGTGAAGACCTTGATTTAAATGTTATCTTTGATATGTGTTATGGGCCAGAACTCTGAAACCAGGATTCTTACAAGATGTTAAGTCAGTGAAATTGATGAGACAATGGTTATCTTGTTTAGCATGGTCCTTAATAGTTCTCTAAGTTCAGTATGATTGATTTAATCTTACAACAAATAATGGTTTCCTAGTGATATAATGATTGGTTTATACTCAGTGTAGAGCATATAAACCTCAGCCAGATTGGAGAGGGCCCAGAAGACAAAAGACTAGAGGCAGAAGCTTAAACTCTTGGGAGCTAAGGAGAGAGAGAGTCATTTCCTTCTTCATCAGCCTTGTGGTGGCTGGCCTGGCCTCCTGCATTCTCTCTGTAAGGGGCCTTTAAATGGGCGGACACAGTGCATCGGGAGATTGAGGCCCAGAAGTAATTTCTGTGGATATTAGGACTGCCCTTGGGCGGGATCCTGGCCATATTGAGATAGTTTTGTAATGGGTGTCTCTCTCGCTGATTGGCTGTGTGTGTGACCTCACAGGCCCTATGTAAGCCCACTGCAGGCAGCAACCGCCCTCTTTAACCTCGTGCTGTTCACCCTGGCTCCTAGCCTGGGTGGCCAAGCCAAGATGGGTAGCCGAAAGAGGTAAGGATTTTGGTAGTGAACACGTGGGTCTTCTGACCAGGTGTTCACTCGGGAACCAACAAGTCAGGGCATCAGTTAGGGCATTATGTGAATAGGTATAATAAAGGCTTTTAAGATTACACGTGGTTGTTCTTGAGTGCGCTACCGGTTATTAAGCTATAGATTCAAGAGATTGTGGCCAGAGACCTTAGAAGGCCTCAGGAGGCGAGCCGGGTAGAGTTCACACTGCAGAGGACAGTGGTCAAAGGTACTCTGGTGGGTCTAGGACAGACTAGTAATTGTAACTGCCAGGAGAGCACGTTAAAAATGGCGCTCAATGTGGACGCATCAGGAATTATCAGGTTTTGAAAATATTTAATATTCAGAATTAAGATTCTGAAAGATCCGGTAGAAACGCCACTTAAGAGGGAAGACAGAGAAGCAATATGGACCCAGGTAAATCTGGGATCAGACTCAAGGACACAGCTGAACATAATGCTTATTATATAAAGAGGTTAAAGAGCCAGATGGAAGATCTTTTAACAAAGATCACCACTGAAGAACAGCAGGAAGCTTGTAATCAAGCTCCCAGAAGGCTATCCCCACACCCAGTAAATATAGCTCGGAGAGGGAGCAACTTAGAGCTAATGCGTATGTATGACAGTATAGAGTACGAAATGCCACAGCAAGAGTTGCTGGAATTGCAGGTTAAACTACAGATGGAGATAGAGAAAGAAGAAAAAGCTAGGTTAATACAGATAGAACAGGAAGAGTTCAAACCAGTGGCTGAAACTAAGGAAGGAAATAAACGAACCACATGGACTAAAGTTGTAGAAATTCTTCTTAGCATTTTGTTGGTTTACCTCCTGCATTGTTGTTTTAAGGAATTTATCCATTACTCTTCCATTGAGAAGAAGTTTAGTTCTTTTTATGTGCAAAGCTCAGGTTTGATTTTAAATCAGCCTTTGGGGAATTTTCCAATTCTTCCCTCTGCCTCACCTTCTTGGGCCAAGGGAGAAGGGGGAGGAGGAAAAGGAAGGGCGATAATACCATCAGCACTGCCCATTAATCCATTCAAAACTCCTGTGTCTTCATTTCAAAAGACAGGAGTAGGCTTTATGGCCCAAGGCAAAAAGGAATTGTGGGGTATTGAGTATAATCAGAAAAGTTTTAAAAATGCAGTTCAGTTAATTTCTAAGAAACCTTACAGGGATAAGACCTTGCAGTTAGAGAGAGTGGAGTTTTATACTTGTAAAACTGCTAGGATCGTCTTTGGAGAGTTGGAACTCCTCTTTTCTTACCTCGTGGATTTTCCACTTCCACAGGTGAGCTTGATTTCCCAACCCCCTACGGGTACTTATAAAACAGTGTTTATGTCTAGAATGGGTTGGAAAATTGTTGTTTTAATCACTAGAATAAATAGACAGTGTGTGATCTTTGACCCAGGAGGAAAAGTAATATCAGATTTATTGATTCACACTCCTAGAGTACAATTCGGTATCAGAAACTCAAACTTTGATTTTTAGGCAAAAGAATTCAGGGATATAGCCGAGTGTTCTAGTAAAGTCATTACTGCACAGACTATCCCCAAGATCTTCTCTTCTAAACAAGAGAAGGGAATTTTGGGATATGTGATTGCTTACAATTTTTAAATTTTGATTTTACATTTTTAAACATTTTTGATTTTACATCTTCAAAGTATTTTGATTTTACATTTTAAAGTTATTTTGGTTTTATATTTTTAATCTATTTTGGTTTTACATTTTTAAATTCTTTGCATTTTACCTTAGCAATGCACTTCGGGCATACACAGAAAGTGCAGCTAAGTGACAGACTGACTTTTGTCTGACTTGTTAATCTTTTTGACAACAACTTTGTTTCCACTGTGATGTGGAAAGGCCTGGATGGCATTTGGAAAGGCCCAAGTTGGGCCCCGGGGACATTCCTTCCTAGGTGCAGATCCAGCAGCAGAGTTCATCCCCACCAGAGACATTTGTAACCTGGGGATCCAAGAGAAGGACCAGACAACCGGCCAGAGGGACCAGCCAGATGTCCGCAGCCCTTCAGACGCTGATGGCAGCAATGTCCCTCCTGACCATGACACCAGAGACAGCAGACACAGTTCCAGTGTTGCAGCTGAAATGGACTGTTTCGGATGATATGCAATATAAAGACTATAAATGGACAGTGGGCCTGCTTGCTCCTCCCGTGGCTACTTGCCGTATGGTGGCCTGGGGAGAGGCTTTGCCCTATGCTTTCTATTGAAGGACTATGCTTTTAAATTAGTGGGTGAAAAACCAACACACCCACCTGCCATTGTTATTGAGACAATGTTACTGGACATGACTTTGCTTATGTGCACCTGTGAATCTAGAATTGTTCTAGAATTGTGAAAAGTGCAATTGAGAATTGTGATAAACTAGAATTGTTCTAGAATTGTGAAAATGCAATAGAGAATTGTGATAAGCTAGAATTGCTCTAGAATTGTGAAAAGTGTAATAGAGAATTGTGAGAAACTAGAATTGTTCTAGAATTGTGAAAAGTGCACTTGAGAATTGTGATAAGCTAGAATTGCTCTAGAATTGTGAAAAGTGCAATAGAGAATTGTGAGAAACTAGAATTGCTCTAGGATTGTGAAAAGTGCAATAGAGAATTGTGATAAGCTAGAATTGTTCTAGAATTGTGAAAAGTGCACTTGAGAATTGTGATAAACTAGAATTGTTCTAGGAGTGTGAAAAGTGCAACAGAAAATTGTAAGAAACTAGAATTGGTCTAGAACTGTGATAAATGTAACTAGAATTGTGACAACCTACCTACTGATATGTTAACTAGAATTGTGATGTTTTACCTTGTTGACTTCCCACCTCAGTGCTGACATCCTACCTCATTGGCATCCAATCTCTTTGGCCTATTATCTCGAGTATGACTTTGATGAATGGGTTGAACATTTGGGCCACTGTTGAGCCTGGTTCTCATTGTCATACTTCTGTTTACTGATTTGCTGCTTTGTACCTCCTTGGGCATAACACTGTCATCTCATGGATCAAGTGAACTATAGCTGGTGCTAAAAGTTTAGCTTGATGAGATGTGCGGTTCCCGCAAAACAAGAGAAAGGGAATTGTAAGGGGCCTTTAAATGGGCGGACACAGTGCATCGGGAGATTGAGGCCCAGAAGTAATTTCTGTGGATATTAGGACTGCCCTTGGGCGGGATCCTGGCCATATTGAGATAGTTTTGTAATGGGTGTCTCTCTCGCTGATTGGCTGTGTGTGTGACCTCACAGGCCCTATGTAAGCCCACTGCAGGCAGCAACCGCCCTCTTTAACCTCGTGCTGTTCACCCTGGCTCCTAGCCTGGGTGGCCAAGCCAAGATGGGTAGCCGAAAGAGGTAAGGATTTTGGTAGTGAACACGTGGGTCTTCTGACCAGGTGTTCACTCGGGAACCAACAAGTCAGGGCATCAGTTAGGGCATTATGTGAATAGGTATAATAAAGGCTTTTAAGATTACACGTGGTTGTTCTTGAGTGCGCTACCGGTTATTAAGCTATAGATTCAAGAGCTTGTGGCCAGAGACCTTAGAAGGCCTCAGGAGGCGAGCCGGGTAGAGTTCACACTGCAGAGGACAGTGGTCAAAGGTACTCTGGTGGGTCTAGGACAGACTAGTAATTGTAACTGCCAGGAGAGCACGTTACACTCTCCACTGAAACCAAGACTCTGGAAGACCTCTAAGAAAGTTAGATGAAACCCCAGGCAAGGAGACAAGACTTTGAAAGAGACAATAAAGGATTTAGACTTTAACACCTAACTATTCTCTTGGAGATTACTCTATTGAAAAGAAGGTTGCCCCAAAGACCTCCAGGAAAACCAAACAAGAACATTACAGATATGCCTCGGTGACATTGAGTAAATCCTAAAATATTAGTGCCCTCTAATTCTTGTCTTAGTGTCCAGGTTACTGACATGTTTTCAATCTGTATCAGAGATAGGAATTTCTATACTCAGATTTCCTTACCTGGATGAAATTATAGACCTAATCCCATATTAAATAATCATTTATATTTGCCTTGGCCCTTAAAATAAATTTTAAAACATTTTGATTGTGGAATATGACCTAAAAAAAGCATTTGAAACCCAAGGTCAGGCAAATAATTATACATTCATTTTTTTCTCCCAGACCTGTGATTTCACTGATCTGCATATATTCCAATGATGGACTTCCTTTACCATTCAGATCATGAACTTCTCTGCAGCTAAAATCCAATAGACTAACATAATTATTATTATACTTTCGGAATAAGTTGATAATTAAAACAAGATATGAATCAGCTTATGAGACTGCTGAATAAGCATTTCACATTTCACATTGGCTCTGAACTATCGGGAAATTTCCCTTAACTTCATGTGTTCTATTAACACTAGCCAGTGATCAAGCTTTTTCCTCCTACGTCAACCTCTTTCAAACAAACTATATCTGGCATTAGTCAGCTCCAGTCAAAGAAACTAGTATCTCTAGATCTTTCAAAGTCACAAGGTGGAAGGATACAGCCATCCATCCTAGGCTCATTCATCTATGTTCAGGGATGGAAATGAAAAGGAGAAAAGGCAGCTAGAAGTGTCAAGACCCAGGCTCAACTTGTCTAATCAAGCATCTATCCTTGTTTTCACATGGGAGGATTTGCCATGCTTCTAGGACTGAGTCAGGGATGAGGAAGGACAAGGGCTACCTTTTCCTTAGTATTCAGTGGAGATTTATGAATGGCTTTAAAAAGGAAAAGATGAGAAGACAGAGTGGGTCATTTCCTTGCAACGATTATGTTACATAGTTAATCCAAAGTAAATCTCACGTTAAACATGTTCAAAAATTTATGTATCTTGCATCTGAGTCCATAACATTTCTGTCAAGAGATTCATCCTTTGCAACTATGTTTGGTCATTTCATTGACTAGATTTCTTGAATTTTTCAAAGTTATATTTCTACAATGTTGTTATTATTGTGTAAATTACTCTTCTTCTACTCATGTCATTTGGCATCAGTTCATACAAATCTTTTCAGGTTTTATGGAACCATCCCTTTTATAATGTATTGTGACAAAGTAGTATTTCAGTTCATTTATATTTCATTATTTGTTTATCTATTCCCCTAGTTTACAGACACTTCCTGGGTTTCCTGTTCTTTGCTACTATAATATAAACATTTCTGTGCATAATATGTCATTTTCCTCTTTTATTCATGTTTTTCTTTTATTTGTTTTGTGTTGTGGGTTTTTTTTTTTTTTTTTTTTGTATCTCTTTGCTACTACAAAAAGAGCTAGTATAAACATTTTTGTTCGTAATTCTTCTTTCCCTCTTTGATCTCTTTGTTGTATAGGACTAGTGCTAGGTCAAAGGATGTGCATGGTTTACTAATTTTCTGAGTATTTTGAATTGTTTTCCAGAAAGCCTGGTTCTTTTCATAGCTTGAACAACACATTTATGTGCCTGTTTTCCTGTAGATTCTTTGACATTTATCATTTTTCATAGTTTAACTGCAAATCTGATGAATTGGAACTTCAGAGTTGTTTTGATTTACTGTTCTCAAATTATTAACATTTTGAAGCATTTTTCATATGGCTTTTGAAAACTTCCTGACCATACCTTTTGGTGATTTAACATTTGATAAAAGGCTCTTGGTCTTATAAATTTAAATTATTTGCCTATATGTTTTGAAAAAGAGACCTTTATCAGAGAAAATTATCCCAAAGATTTAATTCCAATAATTTCTCTTCTAACTTTATCTGCATTTGATTTTGTTTGTCCAAAAACATTTAAATTTTACATAATCAACATTGTCCATTTTATCTTGTGTGAATCTCTCTATCCCCTGTTTGCTCATGAATTCTCTACAACTTAGTATTGAGAAAGTAAAATAATTCTCAAAGGTGAAGGAAAAAAGAGTATAGCAAATGTAGGAAAACATCTGTGAGGATGAACAGATTCAGGGAATTGGATGTAAAATTCAGAAAATAGCGGACTGCTCATTTTGGATATAATATAGATTGTATGAAGGAAAATAATATGAGATAAGCCTGGCAAGGTAGGTGGGAGTCAAATTAAGGAGAGCCTTATGTACCAGCTTTAAGTTTGTGTGATGTATTACAGTTATTGGAGTCTTGGTAGTTTTTTTTTTTTTTAGTGCCTGACATAATAGCTTTTTAATAAGTTGTTGATTGATTAAGTAAAGAGAGGATTAACTTGGTCAAACCTCTACTTTAAGATTATTTTGTAAGCTATGTTAAGGATAAATTATACAGGAAAGAAATTGGAAAAAGAAAGAACAATTTTAAAAGTTTTTATGTTAATCTAGACAAAAATCTGATGAAGGCCTGATGGCCCTGTGGTACTCATGTGAATGTACCAAAGAGAAACTTATATGAGATGTTTTATTCAGAATAGATAAAGACTTAACCAAAATAGAATATGAGGATTGTAGGAGAAAAAAAGAGTCAAGGATGAATTTAGTTTATAAACCTGAATTACAGGAGATGACCGTATTGTCAACAGAAATTTGGTGGAAGAACAGATTTAGAGGGCAAGATAATTGTCTTCTAGACATCTTGAGGTTGAGTTGTTTATGGGAAGTCTACAAGGAGATGTTCAGCATGAGGTTGGTGATGAAGAACTAGTTGTTGAGAGGAGAGATTAGATCAGATAGAGAAATTTGGAAATCATATGCACAGAGACAAGAAATATCAAAGAAATTTGCTACAAAGGTTTAACTCCAATTATATCTCTTCTAATTTGAGGTGCATTTGGATTTGTTTGTGCAAAAACATTTTAATTTTAAGTAATCAACATTGTTCATTTTATCTTTTACGATTCTCTCTGTCCCACATTTGGTCATGAATTCTCCTAAGTTCTTTCTTTAGAAGCAGATAAGATCATTGGTTAAACAAATTCTGGTATATGAATGTTGTGAATGTCTGGTTTATATAATGCTGTGCTGTAAAATGTAATGTATGTGATCAACGCAAAGAAGCATGGAAGTATCTCTATAAACTAATGAAGATTGAGGTGAACAGAGCCAAGAAAACAATATGCTTAGTAACTATAATGTAAATAGAAAAAACAACTATATACCAAAAAATCAAGTGTGTGTGTGTGTGTGTGTGTGTGTGTGTGTGTGTGTGTGTATTTTGCTGAGCCTATTAAGGTTAAGTGACTTGCCCAGGATTACACAGTTAGAAACTGTTTGTTTGTTTGTTTGTTTGTTTGTTTATTTATGTATTTATTTTTCCCTGAGGCAACTGGGGTTAAGTGACTTGCCCAAGGTCACATAGCCAGGAAAGCACTAAGTGTCTGAGGTCCTCCTGACTTCAGGGCTGTGCTCTATCCACTGCACTACCTAGCTACCCCAGTTAGAAACTGTTAAGTGTCTGAAGTCACATTTGAACTCAAGTCCTCATAACTTCAGGGCTGGTGTTCTATCCACTCTGCCATCTAGCTGCCCCTGAATCAAGTGTAGATTACAAAATTATAAAAATCAGTAGGACTTGAATGAGTTAATACAAGAAGACAACCTAAAGTACCCCCTTTGTGCAGGTGGAAAACCCACAGAATATATTATAAATTATACATTTTTTAGACTTTTTCAATATATCTACTAGTTACACTGATTTTTTTCCACTTCTAAAAAAAATGTTAGTCATTTCAGTTGTGTCTGACTCTTCATGTCCCCATTTAGGATTTTCTTGGAAGATACTGGAGTAGTTTGCCATTTTCTTTTCTAACTCATTTTACATATAGGGAAACTGAGGAAAACAGGGTCATACAGCTTGTAAGCATGTGGGACCATATATTAACTCAAAAACATGAGCTTTCCTGACTCCAGACCTGGCATTCTATCCACTGTGCCATCTAGCAATCCTAAAAAGGCAGAAAATATAATTATATGGAATTGCTCTCTGGGATATGTTAGGAGACAGAAAATGGAGATAACTGATGATAGTGAAAGAGAAACAGAAGACATTAATGAAAACTTACTGAAAAATAAAAAACCCTTATTTTTAATTTAACATTTTATTCCCCCAATTACATGTAAAAATAATTTTCATTTAAAAATTTTTTGAGCTCCAAAATTTTTTCCCTCCTTTCCTTCCTTTCCTTTTCACCCTAATTAAGAAAACAAATTGATACAATTTATACATGTGCAATCATGTGAAACACATTCATTTTAGTCATATTATAAAAGAAACAGATAAAAATAAAAACGGAATATGATTGTTCTGTAAGAAATGACTGGCAGGATGTTTTTAGAAAGGCTCAGAGAGACCTACATGAACTTATGCTAAGAAAATCAGCAGAACTAGAAGATCGTTATACATGGTAACAACAAGACTATACATAACAATCAATTCTGATCAAAGTGGCTATCTTCAATATTGAGATGATTCAAACCAGTTCCATTTCTGCAGTGATGAAGAGAGCCATCTACACCCAAAGAGAGAACCGTGGGAACAGAGTTTGAAGCAAAACCTAGCATTCTCATTCTCTCTGTTGTTATTTGCTTGCATTGTATTTTCTTTCTCAGTTTTTCTTTTTCTTCCTTCTTGATCTGATTTTTCTTGTGCAACAAGATAATTGTGTGTGTGTGTGTGTGTGTGTGTGTGTATACATATATATGTGTATATATACTTATATATATACACACATACATATATATATATATATATATATATATATATATGTATACATATATTGGATCTAACATATCTGGTGTTCGATTATGAATTCCAATTCTTCTTTGGACACAAATTCCTTCCTTCTCCATACATCTGAGATAAGCTATCCTATGTTCCTCTAATTTACTTATGTCACTCTTTATGTCTAAATCATGAACACATTTAGATCTTATCTTGGTATGTGGTGTTAGGTGTGGGTCAAGCCCTAATTCTAGTCAAATTAACTAAAGGTTTATCTATTTTTTTTTTCATGAAACCAACTCAGTTTTATTTATTAATTCAATAGTTTTCTTATTTTCAATTTTATTAATCTCCCTTTTGTTTTCAGAATTTCAAATTTGGTATTTAATTGAGGGTTTTTAATTTCTTTTTTTTTTTTTTTTTTTAGCTTTTTTTAGTTGGAGCTTAATTCATTGATTTTCTCTTTCTCTGTTTTATTCAAGTAAGTATCTAGAGATATAAAATTTCCCCTTATTGCCACTTTGGATGTGTCCCACAAATTTTAGTATGTGGTCTCATTATTGTCATTCTCTTGGATGAAATTATTGATTGTGTCTATGATTTGCTGTTTCATCCATTCATTCTTTAGGATTAAATTATTTGATTTCCAATTAACTTTTGGTCTTTTTTTTCCTGGTCTTATGTTGTATGTGATTTTTATTGCATCATGATCTGAAAAAAAATGCATTTACTATTTCTGCCTTTCTGCATTTGATTTTGAAGTTTTTATGTCCTAACACATGATCAGTTTTTGTATAAGTTCCATGAACCGCTGAGAAAAAGTAAACTCTTTTCTGTCTCCATTCAATTTTCTTTAAAGATATGTCATACCTTTTTTTTTTTTTTAACATTTTGTTTATCTCCTTAACTTCTTTCTTACTTATTTTTTAATTTGATTTATCTAGTTCTGAGAGAGCAAGGTTGAGATTACCTACTAGTGTAGGTTTGTTGTCTATTTCTTCTTTCAGCTCTCTTAACTTCTTTTCTAGAAATCTGGATATTGTACCATTTGGTGAATATGTTTAGTATTGATATTGCTTCATTGTCTATGATATTCTTTAGTAAAATATAGTTTTCTTCCTTATCTCTTTTAATTAGATCTATCTTTGCTTTTACTTGCTCTGCAATCAGGATGCCTACCCCTGCTTTTTTTACTTCACCTGAAGCATAATAGATTCTGCTCCAGCCCTTTACATTTACTCTGTATGTATCACTATGCTTTAAATGTGTTTCTTGTAAATAACATATTGTAGGATTCTGGCTTTTAATCCAGTCTGCTATTTGCTTCCATTTTATAGGAGAGTTCATCCCATTCACATTCACAGTTAAAATAACTAATTCTGTATTTCCTGACATCTTATTTACCCAGTTATTCTTTTCTCTTCCTTTCCTTCTTCTCTCCTCTCCAGTATTTTGCTTTTGATGACCACCTCCATCAAACAGTCCCCCTTCTTTAGAGCCCCTCTCCCTTTTTTACACCTTTCCCCTAATACTTCTGTTTTCTCTTCTATTAGTAGTTCCATTTCTTTTCTCCCTTTCCCTTCCACTTCCCTATAAGGTGAGACAAGTTTCTTTGTGAAACCAAATATGTCTGATATTCTCTCTTAGAGCCAAATCTAATGAGAGTAAGATTCATACAATGCTCATCCTCTTCCTTATTTCCCTTAATTATGATAAGTTTTCTTTGCCTCCTGGTGAGTTGCAATTTCCCTTATTTTACCTCCTTTTTCCTCTTTTTCCAGTATGATCCCCTTTCCACCTCTAATTTCTTTTTCATATTATCATAATAAAATCAAATTATACCCACACTTTCTAAGTTATACCCATAACAGAAATATAGTTCTCAAGAGTTCTTTTCTTTTTACCTTTTTATGTTTTTTGAGTTCTGTGTTTGGAGATTACATTTTTTGTTCAGTTCTGGTCTTTTCATTAGAAATAGGTAAAATTCACCTATATCATTGAATGCCCATCTTCTTCCCTGAAAGATAATGTTCATTTTAGCTGGATAGCTTATTCTTGGCTATAATCCAAGTTCCTTTGCCTTTTGGAATATCAGATTTTCAGGCTTTTTGATCCTTTAAGTTGGAAACTTCTAGATCCTGGGTAATCCTAATTGAAGCTCCTTGGTATTTAAATGGTTTCTTTCTGGCTATTAGCAGTATCTTTTCCTTGGTGCATTAGTTCTGAAGTTTAGCCACTATATTCCTTGGGGATTTAATTTTGGAGTCTCTTTCAGAAGGTGATTGATGAATTCTTTTGATGGCTATTTTACCTTCTGATTCTAAAATATCAGGGCAGTTTTCTTTTATGATTTTCTATAAGATAATGTCTAGATTCTTTTTTCATCATGGCTTTCAGGAAGTGCCCTAATCTTTACATTGTTTCTCCTAGATCTATTTTCCAGGTCAGTTGTTTTTCCTAAGAGAAATTTCTATTTTCTTCTATTTTTTTTTTTTTTTTTTGGTCTGACTGATTCTTGAAGTGTTATTGAGCCATTCACTTCCATTTATTCAAATCAAATTTTTAGTGTGTTATTTTCAGTTACCTTTTTTAGCTCCTTTTGTAATTGGCCAATTGAATTTTTTTGTTCATTGCATTCTTTTTCCATTTCACAAATTTTGTTTTTCAGTGAATAGGTTTCTTTTTGATATCCCTTTTGTAGGGCATTATATGCCTTTTCTATTCCTTCTTGCTATGATCTCATTTCCTCATTTTTCTTCTAATTCTCTTTTAAAATTTTATATGCAATCTTGCAAGAAAGCCTTTTGAAATGGGGACCAGCTCATGTCTCCTTGTGGGGCTTCATCTGCAATTGCTTTCCCTTTAGTAACCTCAAGATTTGAGGTCTGTTCTACTGTCTCTCCATAAAAGCTGTCTATGGTGAGAGTTCTTTTTGGATTTTTATTTATTTTTTTAAAACAGTTCTGTTGATTGATTTCTGGTGATGAGTAATCATGGCTAGGTTCAGAGTTCTTCTAGGGCTTGGTGGTTTATAATTTGCCTTTTGTAGCATATCTGCCAAATCACCTGCTTGCAACCAGAACAAACTAGCCTAAGAGGCTCACAGAAGATTCCCAGGTGCATAGAAGCTGCAATGCTGTGACTCCCCAACCCAGCTCTTTGCCCTGGTCTCCCTGTACTGTGGTCTGGGCTTGGCAGATTATCCCCTTGCCCATTAGAAACCAACCTGTTCTGAAGTTCTTCCAAAGTATCTTCTTCTGGGAATATGTTGTACTCTGAATATTTGTGGATTCTTTGACTCTAAAACCAGTTTAGAGGCTTAATCTGCTGTTGGTTTGAGAAAAGATGAGAGGAGTTCACAGAAGATATCTGTTCTTTGACATCTTGGTCCTGCCCCCAGAAAGTTAAAATCATTTCTACTCATATAAAATGAATAAATTATTGATCAGAGAAATAAAAATTAAGACAATTTTGAGGTACCACTACACACCTCTCTGATTGGCTAAGTTGACAGGAAAAGATAATGACATATGTTGGAGGGGATGTGGAAAAACTGGGACATTAATGCATTGTTGGTATAATTGTGAATGGATCCAGCCATTCTGGAGAACAATTTGGAACTATTCCTAAAGGGCTATCAAACTGCATTTCCTTTGATTCAGCAGTGTCTCTGTCTCCCAAAGAAATCATAAAAAATGGAAAAGGACTTACATGTGCAAAAATGTTTGTAGCAGCCCTTGTGGTGAAAAGAACATGGAAACTGAGTGTATGCCTATTAGTTGGAGAAGGCTGAATAAGTTATGGTATATGAATGTTATGGAATATTACTGTTCTATAAGAAACAATCAGCAGGATAATTTCAGAAAGGCCTGGAGACACCTACATGAACTGATGCTGTGTGATACAAGTAGAACCAGTAGAACACTGTACATAACAACAGCAAGATTATACAATGATCAATACTCATGGACATGACTCTTCAACAGCTAAGTGATTGAGGCCAGTCCCAGTGGTCTTGCTATGGAGAGAGCTATCTGCACTCAGAGAGAGGACTGTGGGAACTGAATGTGGGTAACAATACAGTATTTTCATCTTTTTAATTATTGTTTGCTTGCATTTTGTTTTCTTATTTTTTTTTTTTCCTTTTTGATCTGATTTTTCTTCTGCAGCATATTTGGAGAAATATGCATAGAAGAATTGTACATGGGTTACTTGCCATCTAGAGGTGAGGGGTAGGGGAAAGGGTAGGAAACAAAATTTGGAACACAAGGTTTTACAAAGGTGAATGTTGAAAATTAAGCATATGTTTTGTTTTGTTTTGTTTTTTTGCTGAGGCAGTTGGAGTTAAATGACTTGCCCAGGGTCACACAGCTAGGAAGTGATAAGTGTCTGGGTCACATTTGAATTCAGGTCCTCCTGACCTCAGGGCTTGTGCTCTATCCACTGTGTCACCTAGCTGCCCTCTAAGCATGTTTTGACAATAAAAAACTTTAATCAAAAAAATAAAAGTCAGATTTTCTATTTAGTTCTAGCCTTTTCATCAGAAATTCTTGAAAATCCTACATCTCATTGAACATAATTGTGATGTTCTGATTTGGTTTTCTGGAGGTCTTGGAGCAGCCTTCTTTTCAGTTTAATAATCACCTTGAGAATAGCCAGGTGTCAAGTCCTAAAGTTTATTATCTCCTTTGCCTGGTGCTCAGCTAGCTTTCTCATAGCCTTCAGAGGGGACTTGGTTTCAGTGGGGAAAATGCAGAAGGGACAGGCTAGCTACCACAAGGCTGATGAAAATGGAAATAAATTTCTCTCTCTTTCCTTGGCTCCAAGAGCTTGAGCTCCCACCTTCAGTCTGCTTTTCTTCTCTGCCTTTGACTATGGCTGAGGTTCCCAGCTTATATGCTGTCTTATAATTATATCATCAGAGGTGTGAATCTTGTGGAACTATATTAAGTCCTAAGTACATGTACTGAACTAGAGAACTATTAAGCACCACACTAAACTAGATAATTGTCTTTAAAATTTCCACTGACTTAACACCTTATAAGAATCCTTGTTTCAGAGTTCTGGTCCATAACGCATAATTTTTTTCCTCTGAAGAGCTATGCTCAGTTTTATTGAGTAGATGATTTTTTATTGTAATTCCAGCTCCTTTACCCTCTGGAATATTATATTTCATATTCTGTCTGCTTGGAATATTTTCTCCTTGATCTAGGAGTTCTGGAATTTGGCTATTATATTTCTGGGAGTTTTCATTTTGGGATCTCTTTATGGAAGTGATCACTGGATTCTTTCAATGTCTATTTTATCCTTTAGTTCTAGAATATCAGGGCAGTTTTCCTTGATAATTCATTTAAAGTTGTTGTCTCGATAATTTATTTGATCATGGCTTTCAGATAGTGAAGTAATCCTTAAATTATGTTTCTTGGATCTATTTTGCAGGTTTGTTGTTTTTCAAATGAGATTTCATATATTCTTCTATTTTTTTCATTCTGTTAATTTTGTTTTATTGTTTCTTAATGTCTCCTGGAGCCATTAGTTTCAACTTGACCAATTCTAATTTTTAAGGAGTTGTTTTCTTTAGTAAATTTTTGTATCTTTTTTCGTTTTGGTCAATTCTGTTTTTTCAAGGCATTTCTTCTCTATTAGATTTTTGTTCCTCTTTTATCACTTGGCTTATTCTGGTTTTTAAGATGCTATTTTCTTCTATTTTTTTTTTTTTTTGATTCCTTTACCAAGCTATTATCTCTTATCCTAAGGTTTTCTCATATCACTCTCATTTCTTTTCCTTCCTTTTCTTCTACTCCCTTATTTGATTTTTTAAATCATTTTTGAAATGACCTGAAACCAATTCATATTTTTCTTCTCTATCATCATGTTGTTTTCTGTAGTCATGATCTTTTTCTCTTGTTTGTTCATTTTTACAGCCTAAATCCATGGTAAAGTGGGACTCTGTTTCTGGAATGGAGAAGCTTCAAGATTTTTTTCTTTTTGGAATATCTGTTTTTAGAAATAATTCTGGGGTCCTTCCATCTTTACTAAATGCCTATGAGAAAACTAAGTTGGTGTGAGATTTCATCTAAAGCCAAGCAAATTGGCAAAGAATTCCAAAGGTGGAAATAGTCAGTGTCATAAGGAATATACAAATAAAAAAGCACATTAAAAATGCTGTTGATGAAGCTATGAACTGTTCCAATCATTCTTGAAATAAATTCTGAATTAGACTAAAAAAGTGACTACAATATCCATCCCCTTTGACTATGGTCAAGACTTTGACTAAATGGCTAAATAAATTTTGATATAAGATAATGAGTAAATATCACATAAGATATTATGATTCTGAGGAAATAAGAGAAGTATATATTGAAAGGTAGAGGAACTAAAGCATATTAAAGTAAGAACAGAAAAAAAACAATAGGTGTAAAGAGCTAGAACTGACCAAATGCACTTGGATAATGGAGCACATGAGGCTAATTGCCAATTGGAAAATTCTCTGTTAACATGTTTGGAGGATGACCCTCCCCAACTATTGTGTGCTGGCTGGATTGGTGGGTGTGGACAAAGAAGGGGAAGTGACATGAGTGGGTGGAGTAGGAGGAGGAGATTGATTGATTCTCCTGGTGGTGGAGAGAGAGGAAGGAAGTGTGGAGATTGCTAGATCTAATCCCCTGACCTCGACTGCAAAAGACCAAGAATAAAGACTTTTAATTATCCTGATTCCAGCTGATTCTAAGAGATCCAGGATCCCAACAAATAGGCACAATGATTACAACAATGTAAACAGAAAGAACAACCAAAAAACAAAACAAAAACCCTAACATTAGGTTATAGCAATGATGAGACTTGATCTTATAGAAGAAGTGAGAAAACATACTATTATGACTGAATTAGTTAGTCACCTGAATATCTTAGAATAAGCCGGAGTCAGGATAAGCAAAAGTCTTTATTCTTGGTCTTTTTGGGTCACTGTCAGGGGATTAGATATAGGAATCTCCACACCTCCTTTTTCTCTCTCACTGACAAAGAATGATCCTGCTTGTCCTACTTCACCCTCTGATCTCTCTTCCTCTTCTTTGTCTACATCCACAGAGCAAGCCAGCACAGAGTTGAGTAGGGGCATCCTCCCAGAATATGTTAATAAAGAATTGTCCAATTGGTAATTAGCCTTAAGTGCTCTGTTATCTCAGTTAAGTGCATCTGGTCAGTTCTAGCTCTTTACAAGACACCACCATCCCTTCTTTGTACAAGTGGGAAAACTTGAACATAGAATATCACACATAATTTTAGGCGACTGAATATTGATTAATTTTGCTAAACTACTTCCTCCTCATCACCCACTCCATATTAATTTTTCTTATAATGAATGACATGCAGAAGAGAAGAGAGGTAATAGATATATTTGAAAATGATGTAATTAAAATTTTTAATTATCAATAAAAATAAGTTAAAATTGAAATATTAAAATGTTTAAATGGATCTTTTATTTCATCAATTTTAGAATTTACTCTAATGATACTTCCACTACTATATTTGTATCCCAAAGAGATCAAAAAAAAAAAAAAAAAAGAAAGAAAAGGACTCAAAAGAATATTAAAGCAGTTCTTTTAGTGGTAGCAAAGAATTGGAAATTGAGGAGAATACCCATTAATAGAAGAATGGCTAAATGATTTGTGATATATAATTGTGATGGAATACCAATTTGCTATAAGAAATTATGAGCAGGATGGTTTCAAAAACACCTTAGTAGGAATGCCAGACCCAGCTATGCTGCAGAGATGTAACCCTGGGCAAGAAGGAACCAACACACCTGATGAATATAAAAGTAGAGGAACAGGGACACTGCTGACTGCAGGTACTTGCAGGAGGCTAGAGCTGTTGGTTTGGGGTTTGAAGTCAAAGAACAGAGCTGAAATGACTCTAGAGGTGCCATCTCCCCAAACCTAGGATTAGAGATGCTAATACTAATAGTTTTTATTTTAAAAAAAAATGAACTGGCAAAAAGAAAGAATCTAATAATAGAAACTTACAATGGGAATTGGGAAGGCTTGGGTTCATCTTCAAAAAAGGACAATGAAGTTAAAAAAAAAAAAAAAGTTACTTCTGCTCTGAAAAGGCTATTTGCCCAGAAAAAAAAAAAATATTAGAAGAACTCAAAAAAGATTTTAAAAATCAAGTGAGAGAGACTAAAGGAAAAACTAAGGAAAAAAACATCCAAAAAAAACCAAGATTATGGAACAAAGTGAACCAACTAGAAAAGGAAATACAGAGCCTTAATGAAGAAAATAACTCTTTGAAAATTAGAATTGGGCAAGGGGAAGCCAGAGTAGCTATGAGACTAAGAAATTACAAAATAAAATATAAAGAATGAAAAAAATAGAACAGAATGTGAAACTTCAGAAAAGTTGATCTGGATCAGGAGAACAGATCAAGAAGAGAAAATATAAGAATAGTTAGACTACCTGAAAGCTGTGATCAAAAAAAGAACCTTGACACAATAATGCAAGAAGTAATCCAAGAAAATTATCCTGGAGTGATAGAACATAGAAATAGAAAAAATATATATATCAGAAACTCCCTCAATGAGATCCTTTGTGGAAAACACATAGGAACATTATTGCCAAATTTCAAAACCCCATATCAAAGAGAAAATTTTACAAGTTATAAATAAAAATAAT
This sequence comes from Sminthopsis crassicaudata, assembly GCF_048593235.1. Taxonomy (NCBI): domain Eukaryota; kingdom Metazoa; phylum Chordata; class Mammalia; order Dasyuromorphia; family Dasyuridae; genus Sminthopsis; species Sminthopsis crassicaudata. The sequence continues at coordinate 324,985,777 of NC_133620.1, forward strand.
TCAAATATGCTGAAGCTACAATTAGAATTGCACAAAATTTGTCAGCTGCTACAATAAAAGCCCACTGGTCCTGAAATAATATATGCCGGAAAGCAAAAGAACTGGGCCTGCAGCCAAAAATATCACATCAGCAAAATTATCCATATTACAAAAATTATCCATACAACAAGAAAGAACATTCAATAAATGTGCAGATTTTCAGGACTTAAACCAAAACGAATACAAAGTTTAACATGTATGAGTCAATATCAAGGAATAATATCAAGAAACTCTACATGGATTGTAGTGTTCTTTCTAAAATCCTTGTTTCAAATTCAGAGTTCTGGCCCATAACAATGGACAAATTGCTTATGTGTTTAGATTTATAGTAGTTGTTAAAGATTGTGTACATTAATGGGCAAGGGATAAAGGATGAGGTGGGGTATAGATAGGTATATAGAATAAAGGTGAATAGATTCATGAGAAAGGGATTAAAGAGGAGAAAGATAAAATAGGATAAATCTGGGTACAAATGTAGATTAACAGGAGTGGGATAAGGTTTGTAGTTTAATGGGAATGGAAAGGGTAGAGAAGATGAATGGGAGTGGGGGGGAGGTTAAGTAATTTAAGTAAATTAAGGAACAGTAATTAAGTAAAGACAAGTTAAGAAGTAAATTTAAAGTAGAATATTTAGTTGGGATAGTAGATAAGAGATATACACAGACATTCCAACCAGGATCAGGAGTAGAAGTGATTAGAAAAAAAAAAAACAGGGCTAGTAATCATTGATCTTAGACAAAGTCAAGCTTAAAGATTCAATCAAGAGAGTAATCTATATTATTTGTCAGTCATATTAATTGTGTTTTAAATGCATGTTTACATTTGAATAAATGCATATGTGAATGTATATATACATGTAGTTACATTTATATGTAGGTATATCTGAGTATACATGTAGGTGTGTATGTGTGTATAAAGATTTAGGTATATGTGTGGATGAGTGAATATGTGTGTATGCATACATATATAGGTATATATTTGTATATATATAATTATATCTGTGTTTAACTATCATCTTGGGTGAGGTAGAGAGTTGAATGAAAGGGAAAAAAAGAATAACATAAAAAGTGTATAGCAGAGAACAAAAGAATATACAAGGAAGAAAAGATGGACACTCATGAATATAATCTCTTCTATTATTATATGTGCTATTTTAAAATGGAAATTAATAATTATATATTTTGAATCCACCCTAATGTTCTGCTGGATAGGTGACAATTTTTTTTTTTTAAATTTTCTCTTCTGTCTTTCCTTTTCTATTCTGGTTTTTTTTTTTTTTTTTTTGTATTTAGTTTGATAAAAAAAAATTAAAAAGTGAATGCTGAAAATAAATAAAATTGATTTTAAAAACTAAATAAAAGATAACAGAATGAAGTTCAAAAGGGATAATAGACAAACAAGACTGGAAATTACTATATTAAATTCAATATATATTTTTAAAAACCTGTGTAATATTTTTATGATGCAATCTTTTGTTTTCTATTTTTTGTATTAAAAGTATTGTATGTTGATGTTTGTTAAATTTGTAATAATAATAATAAAAGAAAAAAAAATTTAAGGCAAGTTTGGCCAAGTCACAGAGTATTGGAATGCAAATGATATTTAATGGGGCCAGGTTGTAAAGAAGTTTAAAAGCCAAAAAAAAGTAGTTTATATTAGATCCTATAATCCAAGAAGAAGCATTAAAATTTATTGAATAGGGAAGCGACATGGTCACATCTGCATTTAAACAAAATAATTTTGACAGCTGTGTAGATGATAGCTTAATGTAAAGAGACTTGAAGCAAAGAAACCAATTAGGTGATCTTTTATAAGGTGATAGCTTCAGAGATGGAGGAATTAAAATGGAGCAATGTTGACCACCATCTTCACCCTCTTATAACATTACATGCTAATCAAAGCAAAAATGTATTTGTGAGTTACATATTCGTTGTATTTACTTCCATTTGTTATATAAAGCTGTCTCTGCCATAGTTTGACCATTACTCTTAGCAGATGCTGTTCTGCTGTGGTGTTTTGAGTATTATTTAATTCACTAGTTTGAAGCAGGTTTCATTTTAATATGAAAATCTCTGGCCTATTGGCTGTGGGAAACCTCTACTAGAACTATGAGACTCCTAGCAACATAACTTCAAGTGTAATTGGATTACACACATCTACAAGGTCAGGGTTCATTGAAGAGCAAAGAGAAAAATTAAAGCAAAAAGAAATGAATGATTGTCTAAAGGTCAACTAGTGATTCTCTGATATAACTGAAATACAACTGGAATTTTCGTAACTGATATGGCATAGTTTTGATATTTCCTTCTTCAGTGAGAATTGTGAAGATGTATATAAAATCTACAAATATTCTTAAATTTTTAAATTTTACTTTTATACTTTTATAAATTACTAGTGCACATTATTAGTTTAGACATAATCAAACATTTTTGTTGCTTTCTTTCAGATTCATTCTGTGACATGGTATCAACTTTTCTGTAGACAGTAATCTTTTTCTTACTGTATGTAAATTATGTTCCTATTCCATATAACATAACTTTAGTACATTGATTTAAAACATTCCTTAAGAACTTTCCCTACGTCTTTTTTCTTACAGAGCAACCATATCCTTTTTATAGAGAAGGGAATTTTTTTCCTAATATTTTATTCTAAGTTCAATCTTGATCCACATTTTTATGAGGATTTCCTGAATCTAAATTCTATATGCTATGATTAATTGTTCCTTTTAAAACTTGTGGATTCTTTAAGCATCATACCACATCAGCTAGAAGTTCTGGTGGCCTGAGATATTCTGTAAATGAATGGGACAACTACCAATTTATATACTGGTATGAGTCCTATGCTAATTAACCATTAATTTTGAAAAACTTCTGCAGCTTTACTACAAGTAAGCTGTTATTTCATAAGACTCTGGATTTCATCCTAGACTTCCTTCAAAATAAAAAAAAAATGCATTATGTTCTTGGAAATTGTAAGTAACAATGAGTATAGCATTTTTACTCCTGTGCCTAGTTACTCTACTGCTATCAAGACAATATAATGTTCCTCTAGCTCCATAGGCTTCCCAATGAGATCATTTCCACTTGGACATCAGAAATAGCATGTTCCATTCAACTTCTTTCCAATAAAGATAAAATATTTTTCTACTTAGCAATCCATAAATAGATCAATAAACCAAATATAGTAGCAGTACATTTGAATAGTGCTTCTGCTGCTAGTCAGCCTATCATTATGACAATTCTTTGATCTTCTTTTATACAGCAATATGCTCCCCTTTTTTTGTTTAGTTGTTTTTTAGTGCTTTCCAATTCTTTGCGACCCCATTTGGGGTTTTCTTGGCAAAAATACTGGAATTGTTTGCCATTTCCTTTTCCAGTTCATTTTACAAATGAGGAAAGGGAGACAAACAGAATTAAATGACTTTCTCAAAGTCATATAGTTTGTAAGTGTCTGTGGTCATATTTGAACTCAGGAAGATGTCTTCCTGACTCCAGACCTGGTACTAAATCCACTGTGGCATCACCTAGCTATCAAATTTCTGGAATGGTTCTTCGATCTTTATCCTTTTAAGCTATTTAAGAATGGAATTGTTGGTAACATATTCAAGAACTGGATTTCTTGAAGATACCAAACTGTTCAATTGTCTACAGTAATCAGAAATTCTAGCAAAAAATATGAGTTTAATTCTCTGAAGGTCCACAGGAGCAGTAAAATGATCCATTATATCAACTGCTAAGATTTTCGGGTTTGAAGGGAATAGATAACCTTGAATGCAGCAGGCAGATAGACACACATAGCTTGTAACGCATTTATGGAGGTTTTCCTGGCTGAAATTGTTGATCTGTTTACATAGATAAATATGGTTTAGAATTTCTTCTGTGGAAGAATTGAAGTATGGAATTTAGAAGAATAAAGACAGTTAAAAAGAGTTTATAGCCATAATTTTTGGGAGGGTAAATACTGGAATTGTTTACTGGTTCCTATTCTAGCTAATTTTTCGATGAGGAAACTGAGTCAAATAGGATAAAATGATTTATACAAGATCATACAGCTAGTGACTGAGGCTGGATTTGAACACAGGCCTTCCAGATTCTAGAACTAGTGCTCTTGAATATCTTGAATATCTTACCAACAATTCCATTACTTAATTGGCTAGAATCACTTTATCCTATTTGATTCAGTTTCCTCATCTGAAATATGATCTAGAGAAGGAATCAGTAAACAATTCAAGTATTCACCCTCTCCATAACTATGACTATAAGCTTTTTAACTGCCTTTATTCTTCTAAATTCCATACTACAATCAGTAAACAACTCAAGTACCCACCCTCCCCAAAACTATGGCTATAAGGCTCTTTAACTGCCTTCATTCTTCTAAATGCCATACTACAATTCTTTGACAGAATTCTGGACCATGGTTACCTATATCAGATGAACAGTTTAGTGTCTTCAAGAAGTCCAGAGATCTTGAATATGCTACCAACAATTCCATTATTTAATTGGCTAGAAGACCTATAGAGTGAAGAACTGTTCTAAGAATTTGGACGTTATGTATGTACATTCTTATTGGCTAATTAAAACTTTTCTTTGTTAATACTTTTATAGACTCATGTTTTGAGGACCCAAACAGTATATTCCTAAAAGGGAAAATGAGGTCAATTTCCTTATGATCAAGAAACCCTTTTCTAACTGCTCATGAGAAAACTAAGAATCTGATTCCCAAGACTCAAAAGTGTTTGAATTTACCACCCAGTCTCACAGTGGCAGACACAACTTGCTAAACTATTGTCTCTGCCTTCATAACTTGGACTAATAGTCTTCATATTATAGATAATACAACCAGTATCAGTTTGATTGATTGTCCTAGGCTTACTGATAAAACATGGTGGATTTGTTTTTTGTATCAAACTTGTGATTTCATTGTTATAGGAAACTGTTAGTGAGAACATTCCCTCTAATACAAAAGATTAAATTTATATTTTTCAAGAGAATTTCCTGGAGCAATAGGAAATTAAGTGACTTGTAAGGAATTCTTCAGTAGTAATCAGTCAATAAAAGTTAGTACCTGACTTGTTCATGGTCATTTTGTTTAAAATAGCAAGTAAAGCAGTATATATCTTGATGGGGCAATGGATATTGAACTATATCTTTTTTTTTTTTTCTTGAACCATATCTTGTGGACATTGATGCTTGTTCTTTATCAATCTCTATTTATACTACATTTAAATTATTTTCAGTGTTCCAATTACTTTGAAGTTTAAAAGAGATTTAATTGTACTTTATTATTATTCCAAATATCAATTTTCTTTTTAACTTTTAGCTTAAGAAATTTTTTTGAATAAATCAAAATTTTCTAAAAAAATAAAGGAAAAATGAGTTTGAAGTGGTAAGACTAGCAGCAATGAAAATGTGTCCCAGAACTTAAAAATCAAAAGACTTCAATGAATCTTGATCTTTATTAATATGAAGGCCAGAGATTTAATCAGTATCAATAAATTCTCCCCTATAGCCATATTCATGTGAACTTTACAAATTATTTGCATTAAGGAAGTATACATTTACCTATTTCAAATAAGAAATATAAGCATGTTGTGAGAGGCAGACATTGCTATCAAAAAAAATTGTAAAAAATTTTATTGGTGGTATATTTTAATTAACATATTAATTAAACACAAAACACAAAAGTGTTTTGCTTGATGTACATACCATTACCTTTAATTCTTGAAGTTAACAAAATTAGTTATAACTTGACTTTACTATTGTTATTATATCTTTTTTTGCATTAATCAATAAGATATCTATGAAATTAATAAACATTGAAGTTGTTGATGACTTTTATTAAAACTGAAGTAAATTTATGAAAGGTTAAGTAAATATTGCTATTTTTGCTTTTCTAGAGTATTTTATAATTTAGAATGTTTTAAACCTGTGAATTTTTAGCTTAACAATTAAAAATTTTAAATTACTGGTTTGCACTTAGGAATAAGATTTTCAAAAATTTTGAAAGAACTAAGCAGCAGGAGTGAAGGCAGAAAATGTGCCTCTAGAAAAGAATGCTATAGCTTTAAGATAAGGTAGTCAGGCACTTCATTGCACAAAACAAGATCGATTTTGAGCAGGCTCCTACTGTTAGCCTTTTTGGAGATGGAGTCTCACATTGAAAATAACATTCTTCATAATAGCGGATTTTTCCCCCGAAATCCACCAAAACTGAAGAAAAATCCAAGTGACTGTTTTTAGCAGCTGTGTGTCCTGGAGTTCACTGGGGAAGCTGGCTTCCTGCAGTCCCCTATTCATCACCTGCTTCAAAGACAGCCTGGCTGGCTATAGTTTGAAGGCCAGGTAGGGTGCCATTGTGCACAGTCTGGGAGGATTAGTATCAAAGCTGCGGCAACCAGGCCCTTGGTCTCGAGCTGCCATTCAGTGTAGCAGGGAGAGGCTAAGATTGGCCAAGGTCACAGTATCCAGTGTGGAGTGGACTGGGAAAGGATCCTGAGAATAGAATGCTTTTTATGAAATCATGGCGCAAGCTTGCGGCACAGCAGGTTGTCCTTCAAGAACACATACATCTATTTATATTGGTGTACCGTGGCTGATAATGAGATAATAGAGTCTTGTTTTATCATTTTATTTTTAAAAGACAACTATATATCCTATAATCCAGATGAGTATTTAACTCGGCTTTTATTTGAGAATCATAAAGAAACCTTTGGCTGATTTCATTGCTGTATTTTATATATATATATATATATATATATATATATATATATATATATATATATATATATATATATATATATATATATATATATATATATATATATATATGTATTTATATGTGTATTAGTAACTGAAGGGCAAAGGATACTATTAATAATTTATAGTTTTCATCATTGTTGACCAGCAAAAGCAGGATTGATGGGACAGTATATATCATATATGACATTTTTCTTTTTTGTATTGATCCATTTTTTGTCAACTGTTTGCAAAAAGATTTACAGAATTTGTTTAACTTATTATAATATTAAATTGCGGTAAAATCCTTCAAATTCAAGAATCCTTTAGAGATGAGGTAGTGATGACGTAAAAATAAATTTCCAACTTGATCAAATTAAGGAAAAAATTAAGCTGTACATGAGTTGTCATGACGACAAGGATGTTCTGTTGATGAACTGTACTCTTCATTGTCCAATCAGATAGTAGAGCTGAAACGGGAGCATGAACAGGAGAAGACGCACCTATTCCAGCAGCATAATACAGAGAAGAACTGCCTAGTCCGAGATCATGAACGGGAAATTGAAAAACTGGAAAAACAGCTCCGCGCTGCCAATATGGAGCATGAAAATAAAATTCAAGAGTTGAAGAAACGAGATGCACAGGTAATTATCAATAATATTTGATAAAACGGGTGCCTTAAGAAAAAGTCATCAGCGTTTAAATGTATTTTCAGTATTCTTGATTCACGCTGTTTGATCATTTGCAAAACTGACATATAAATGTGATTTTTTTTTTTTTTTTGTTTTCTTTTGGCCCTCTCATGTTTTGTTGCTGAATAAGGCTTTAACTGCAAAAACCACAGGTAGCCAGATTAAAAATCCCATGGTGCGCTATAACTTGGCCTCTTGTTTATAATCTTGTCTCAGTTTCTTTCATGATGGATTTTTTTAAAAGGTATCCATCCTCACCCCTCCCTTCAGCCTTAGTAAATCCCTATGAAATACATCTGGGTCAAGCCATCGCTTTTTGTTTTAATCTCTGCAGGTAACCATAAATCATTTATTTTAATATCTGATTTTTTTCTTCAGCATTGTTTTTTTTTTTTTATTGTACTGTGTATTTGATTAGATCAGTTATATGATGATTAACTTAAAAATGATTTGATTGAATAGTTATTTCCCACCAGGTTGTTTGTTGTTATTTTTCCTACATACAGATTATACTCCCCACCCCACCCCCAACCCTCCAGCTTCCATCTCTGTGGTCCCTGTTGGAAGCCATTTGGCAGAATAACCCCCAGCTGTGGTAGCATTTGACTCTTCAAACTTATAGATGAAATGTACACTGTCAGCATGGAAAATGATCTTTATAAATTTTTTGATGAAAAAATAATCTGATTGTGAAGCTATATTTTTGATATTGTACTTTCTTATGGGTATATTTAATCAAAGGCCTGTATGATTCCAGTTAAACTATGCTGTGAACATTAATAGAAGGACATTAAAGGTAAATTATAACACAGAAAATAATTTTATTATCTAATTCCATGTAGAATCTTTGTTGTAGGCTGCATCTAAAGAACTCTTTTCTTCATGAAATTTTACCATAGTACTCACTCCGCAATAAGATTTTCCTTTTTTCCCACCCCCAAGATGATGATGTAATTCCCTGGCGATAACATCTCCCTATTTTTTTTTTTTTTGTTATGACTTGTGTTTAAGTAGCATCACAATTATTTAAACATAATAATGTTACTAAATAAAATGTTTTAAATGGGTGTAGGAAAAATAGGCGGTAATGGGTCAGGGTTATTGGTTATTTCTTTTTTTGATTTGATTCTAGATAGTCTTTTATTTGAATAGCTGCCACCCATATATAATCTCTACAAAAATATGTTCATAAAGGAGAATTATAATCAATCTATATCATGACAGTTTTCTAACTTTTAAATTTCTAACTTTAATTTCAGTTATTATATATTGTAAGAAAATACTCAAGTGATCAGTGGTATACATTTTGTAAATATACTTTTCTACTAATTGTTAAAGCCTTTATAAAATATATGCTAGATTTTTGGAGTAAATTACTTAATAATTTTGTAAATACTCGAAAAATTTATATTTTTTACCTATGCCAGACCATGCTATTGTCTTTGATATGAAGACTGCGTTTGACATTTAATAAGTACAGTATTATTATGTACCATTGAATTTACTAAGTATTGGTATACAATTCAGTTATTATTTATATAAGCTTCCACCTACTTACCATTTTATCTTTATAAGGAAAGATGGTACCAGCATAATCTCTAGTAACTAAATTTTGAGAAAATCTTTGTGCTTTTATACCTATAGTAAATATTATTTAGGGTGTGGTTCAACCAGTGGTTATAAAATATGATAGACTTTGGAAATATAAAAGATTTAGCCCCCCCGATTCTATAATAATGAAAATTTGATGGCTTATTAGTGTCTCTTGTAATAAATATAAAAACTACAAAGCTTATTCATATGCCATATTTTAGAATTATATGTTTTTATGGTTTATATGTTGGCATATTTTAATTGCCACCCTGACAATATCAGGAAGCTATACACAAAGAATTTTTCTGATCAAAATCTCAGTCTTTTTTTTTTTTTGCAGGTTATTAATTAGAAAATATTTCATTTTCACCAAAATCCAAAGTCGTTATTAATTTAAAACATTAACATATCTAATACTATGCTTTCAAAATACTTGGAAATGATAATCTACTTTTGGTTTTACATTATGAAGATTACAATCAAAACAAAATAATCAAAAAATACATTTTTGAAATAGATTTTCTCAAATTATTTGACATATCTGCTGAAGAAATGAAAGCATATTATGTAGGAAATCCAGAATTTTTTTTCTTTATCCTATTACAAATAAGAATTTGTTTTTCTAGTTAACTATTTTGCTTCATCATCATAGTAATCAAAATCTTTGTCAGAAACACTATTTAAGTACATTCCTCCCACCAACTCCAAAGGACCAAATGAATATTTTTCTTGAATATGGAATTTTTGTTTGATAATTTTATTCTTTTAAAATATTGGATGATGATATTATTACAAATATGAACTTCCATAATTTAGCTTCTTCCTAATATGTAGCTTATTGTTATTATAATAAAACATTAAAATGCAGAAACATTATCCCACAAACATGAAATCCTTTTTGTTGAACACATTTCAAAATCACATTACTATAATAATCTATATTTTTATGATTTTTTTAAAAATTGAAAATTGAGTATACTACTACTATGTATACTAGTTTTCTTTATTTTAAATCATTTTAATGTTGATATAGTAAGATCATAATTTACTTGCAATGCATATAAGAAAATTAATAATTTGATGAGGATAATTGATCTTGGTTTAATATTTCTTGAATTTTAATTGTTTTCTTTATTTTGGAGTATTTCCATGTTTTTATATCTACCTGAGGTAATTAATTTTAAAGAAGAGTCACCAACCTAATCTGTGGATTATTAGAAGCCAAAATATTTTGTTGTTCCTAAGCTCTTCTTTAGTAGCTCTATTATTTCTAAAGATAGTACATTATATTTATTAGAATCATTTTGGAAATGATGTTCTATCTTATTGATGAACTAGTTAAATAAAAAAGCCTGCAAAAACAATCTGAGAAGAGTGGCTTCACTATCATAAATTTATATTATATTCTGATCTTTATTGTGGGCATAATAATTGCAATATAACCTAAAAGTTTCAGTTGCCTTTTTGCTATTAGTAATGTCTTATTGAATAAAAAAACCATAAATTTTAGCTCCTGTGGCTTCTTGATTGGTCTGGTCATTTGGGACTTAATGCATATAGGGACTGCTTAATCTTCTTTTATGTAGGTAGTTTTTTATATAAACCTTAAAGGTTTGGTCCAGGGAATTGTTCTCAGGTAGCTAGCTGTTGCTTTTGTGAACTATTGGAGAAACTAACTCCTGTAACCAAGATAGTCACTCTTGTTTATAAAAATTAAATGAGGCATAATTACTGAAAGCTATCAGATATCTAAAGATTCATTAAACTTGGTATCTAATTACAATCCTATATTTCCAGGAAAAGGAATTCTAGACCACCAGCAATAGATTTGTTTTTCCTCTCAATTGAAAGTCATGATTCAAATATTACCAGTTTTATACATAATAATTGATAAGAAGGTTTAACTTTTTGGGGAGAGAAGTATTGGTTCAAATAAGTAGATTTATTTTTAGTGATTCTATAAAATAAAATCCCCTATATTCCTTTTTCTTTCTCCTGTTCTTAATAAAAGAACTCTATTCTTAAAGCATTTTATTTTAAAATCTTATATAAAGTTTCATTCAACAAAATAATCTCCATTATTTCATGTATACATAGGTAGCATGTTATATGAATGGACAGCATCTTGTTGTAATATATCCTTTAATGATACATTTTTTATGGCCCACAATAAATAAATGATATATGACCTGATATTATCTTCATATTTCTGTCATTTTTGTGACTGGAAGATATTATCTGTTATCTGTATCATTTGAAAAATCCTGCCTGTTCTTATATTTTACTAGGTAAACCTTTAATACATATATAAAGCATTTACATAAAGATGTCATAGAATTGTTTGGTGTTGTCTTAATTGCTTTTTTTAATGGTAATTATTTTTTATTGGTATTTTATTGGTATTGGTATTATTTTTTTCACTTAGTTTCTTTGACTATCTTAAGAATCCATTTTCACACATCCTCAAAAATCTGTTTTCCATCATGGGTTTTCTTGAGTTGAAGATTTCTTATCTTTGTCTTTATTTCCATTTCTAATTCTTCATATAGTACAAACAAATTAAGATGTTCAAATGCCAATATTTATTATCCCAATGTTGACAAATCTGTTTTTTACCTCTTCTGTTGTCTTCCTTCAAGTTTCACCAATAAATGATCTTGCACTGATCTGGCTGAGTTTGGTCTCATACAAAGGTCTCTGCAAACTCATTTTTCTTTTCACTGCTTGTCATCATTTGAAAAGAACATATTGATTATAATCTTTCATCACCCTTCATATGATTATATTATGCAAATAAATACATGCTTTGAACCACTGTTGCTCTTAGATGGTATAGTTCTGTACTTGGCAAAGAAATAATTGATTATCTAGCTATTGTGGTTTCTAAGTTCTTTTAGCCTTCTTATATTATTAATTGCTTTACATCAGTTAAAATTACTTATGAAATATTATTCCTTTGACATCTTTTCTCTTATGCATTTATTATTTTCAGGATGAGGAGTTTGTTTGAATAAGTCAGATCGGAGCTATTATAATTGCATGTTTTATTTTCATATTTATCCCTATAATTTGATATTGATTTTGTGCTCTGGTCTAATTAGTCAGTAGTCTGACTATATACTCAGTAACTAGTAATTTTCTGTAAAGATATTTTAATTTCACTCATTATGATAATGTCTAGCATTCACCATATTAATTACTTTCTAACTCTTCTTGGAAAGAAAAATAAATTATTCATTATATATATATATATATATACATATATGTATATATATATATCTTCTCTGTAGTCTGGGACTTTAATTTCTTTTGTTTCTTATTACTAGTGAATGTCAACTGATTTTGGAGGAACTTGATTTTTCCAAACTTGGTTCTTATTTTTCTTATTTTATGAATTTCCTTGTCCAAAGAATTCATCACTCAACGAGTAGCCAAGCAGTGATGATCTTCTCTTTACAAGTGTAAGTAATTTTTTGTATAGCAGATATACTCTGTTGCCAGGAACATACTAACATAAGAATGTGCTGGAACTTATGCTTCAGGAATCCAGAATCAAAAATATACCACAATGAATTATGAAATTTGAACTATTAGGATCTTATATACTGGGCAGCTAGATGGTGCAGTGAATAGGGCACTGGCCCTATATTCAGAAAATATAGCCTCAATTACTTCCTAGCTGATCCAGTTTAGATCATTTAACCCTGTTTGCCTAAGTTTCCTCATCTATAAAAATGAGCTGGAGAAGAAAATGGCAAACCAATTAAGTATTTTTGCAGAGGAAACTACAAATTAGATCATGAAGAATCAGACATTATTGAAAAACAACTAAATATACTTTAAAAATCATAATTGTATTATAGAAGTTTCAGTGAATTTTAGAACTGAAACATAATAACTTCAAATTTAACTTCATGTCTTTGATGAAAGAGATCATTAGTTTTCACAATTAGATAAATTATTCTGCTTGATAAATTTTACATTCTAAAAATATACATACATACAACTGCAGATTTTAACCCAGTTCATACCTGTAATCATTTGTGTGCTAAATAGCATATCATTTTTTAAAATCAGGACACTTAGGAATACGAATTAGTAGTAAAATTAAAACTTTTAAGGTAGCTCTGTAAAATGTAAAGTAACATTAATTTATTAGTTTATTTAAAATGTCATTGATTCCTTTTGCAATCTATACCCTAGTACTATTAAGGCACCTCTTGGCTCTAAGGAAATATGTATTTATTAATTCTTATCCATGACCTTTATTGTTTCATTACTCAGAAATCAAATTCATTTTAGTGATCCTTTCATTTTATTATTTTGTTGTATATATATTTTCCTATTTCTGCTTATATTTGTTTGCTCTCTATCTATGCTTATTTGAATTTGTTTTCCTTGTCTTATTACTCTAATTACCATTTCTATAATATAGCAAAAACTAGACATAACAGTGGATATACTTCCTTTTCCTTTTTTCTTTATTGGAAAGGCTTCCAGCATTTTCCCATTATATTTCTTATAGTTTTTTCCCCTTCCATATATACCTTCTAATTTTTGTTTTTAATAAATAGAGTTCATTTATTATTGACTTCTTGTCCTACTGTTGGTTATCCCTTATCCAAGCTTTTCTCTGGATTACTGCAATCAAATACTCCTGAATGAAGGTAGAGTCTTATAACCTTGCTTACTAGGTATATTACAAATTCAGGTTTTCCATCTTCTCAATTTAGGCCTCTTGATAGCAAGACAAATATGCCTCTCATTTATTCCCTGTCTTACTTCTTATAAAAGTTATTCCAAATCTTCTCTTCCCTTCTCAAGCTTCTCACACCTTTTTATTTCCATTCCTAAGATAAAGATCTTGCTTTTTATTTTACTGTAAAAAAAATCATTTGACATGAAAGTCTTTCTTTTAATTTTATAGCTTTTTGTACAAAATTCCCTCATTCTCCTTTCACTAGGTTTCTGATAATGAAATTAATAACCCTTTTCATTACTGAGGCCAACACTTTTGTGTGCTTCCTTCTTTCTGCCTTATCTTTCTTTAGATAGAAACAAATAAACAAACAAAACTTCATTACAACTTACCACTTTCTCAGGCTATCATCCTATACCTTTCCTCCCTTTCTCAGGGACAATCTTAGAATAAAATTTCCTACATAAGTGCTTCAGCTTCTTTTCTTCTTACTTTTTATCTTTCTGCAGTCTCCCTTCTGACCTATTGTTTAACTGAAACTACACTTTCCAAAGTTACCAGCGATCTTTTAATTGTAATTGCAATTATTCCTTTAGTCATCTTTAAGATCCCATGCTTCTCAGCTTGTCTGTTTACCACTGTCTCTTTATAAATATTTTCTCATTTTTTTTTAATGGTAGTATTGTTTCCTGTTACTCTTACCTATCCAAATTTTTTTTTTTCCTATTTCCTTTACAGTCTCATCATGCTAACTGTAGTTTTCTCTTTGGCTTTTTCTTCTTTATTTCTATTCTTTTGGTAGCTTGGTCAGCTCCCAGGAATTCAACTGTCATTTCTATGTGGATGATTCATAGATAGGTACTTAGATAGATAGATAGATAGACAGATAGATAGATATGTGTTTATGCGCAACTTTAGTGCCACTTCACTATTTGCCTATTAAACATTTCAAGTTGAATTTCCTGGAGACTCCTTAAAGTCAGTATATCCAAATTTAACTCAGATCTTCTCTTCTAGACTTCCCTATTTCTCTCAAAAGAAGCACTAGGAAACTAGTTTATTAACCTGCATTATCCTTAACTCCTCACTCTTTCCTATTTTTATCTCCCCTTATTTACCAAATCTTGCTATTTCTAGCCTTACTATACTTCTCATATCTGATCCTTTTTTTCTGCTTACACAACTGTTGCCTTAGTTCAGAACTTTATTACTTGCCAAGGTTATTCCAATAGCTTTCTTTCTTTTCTTTTTTTTTTCTTTTCTTTTTCTTTTTCTTTTTTTTTTTTTTTTTTTTGTAGGGGGAGAGAGAGGAGAGGAGCAATTAGGGCTAAGTGACTTACTAAGGTCACCCAGTTTATTGTCATTACTGTCTAAGGCAAGATTTGAACTCAGATCCTACCAACTCTAGGGCCAGTTCATTGTGCCATCTAGTTGCCCCATTCCAGTAGCTTTCTAACTAGCCTCCCTGCCTCCACCGATTCTCCGCTCTAATCATTCCTACAAACTGCTGCTAAAGTGATTATACCTAAATTTAGAACATGTTACTCAGTCTATTCCAATATTTCCTTATTACCAGTCTCTTCCACAGACTAGGCTTAAGCTATTTTTAAAATTTTGTTGGATATCACTTCTTATCTTACTCTTCTGAGAGAAAACCTCGAACTAATCTTCTCTCTCTTACTCATATATGATACTTCAGTATCCTTCTTTGTGCCTTTTTAGTATATATGTTCTCCCACCCTTATGCTTAGAATATATGCCCTCTTTATTCTTACCTTGAAGAATATCTTTTCTCTTTGAAGGACTGCTTCAACACGAAGCCTTCCAAATAAGTCCAAATACTAGTATCCTATTTCCTTTATAGAGTTTATATTCATTTATATTTATTCTGTTGCCATAAGTTTTTCCTTATTTAATCGTAAGTTGGAAGTAGGATTATTTCTTTCTTTATACTT
Organism: Sminthopsis crassicaudata; assembly: GCF_048593235.1. Lineage (NCBI taxonomy): Eukaryota > Metazoa > Chordata > Mammalia > Dasyuromorphia > Dasyuridae > Sminthopsis > Sminthopsis crassicaudata. The sequence continues at coordinate 325,001,489 of NC_133620.1, forward strand.
GTATCCTTTGCATCTAGCACAATCTGTCCTCAGAGTCATAGGCCAGTCTTTCCAGATTTACTAGTTCAGACAGAATCATAGCTTTATTTACTTAAATTTCATGAACCTATGATCTGTAATGTGGGATGTAGAGAAATCTTTATGTGTAATCAATAAATATTGTTTAGTATTAAAGAGAACATTTGATGATGTATATTAGAATACTTTGCAAAGGAAAATGCTTATAACAATTTATGTTATCTACTTTTAGAAAGCATAAACTATTTAACTGATTTTGAAGCTATTATGATCCAGTTTGTATTTTCAGTTTATTTAGATGCAGATGTTACATTATAGTTTCATTGTAGGATATTAATGTATCATATTTAAAGCATAAATGTTTGATATAAATGTTAAAAATATAAATATATTTATATATGAATATAAACTAGCACCACAAAGTGCTATATTTCCCTTTAAAAATCCATTTTTATATATTATCATTCAATGAGAGCATTGAAAAAATGTAATGTAACTTTAAATGAGCAATCCAGTATTCTACCAATATCAGTTTGCAAAGGTTATAATCAGCTTCCCTGGTGGGAAGGGCAGAAATTCTCATTTAAGGTAAAGTCTGTTATTTAGTGTAATATAGTCAAATGTTGAAATGTTATGATTTAGAGATAAATTTATGAAGGGGCTTTCATTATTCTATTGTGTACTTAATTAGGGAAAATTCTGTAAAATATCTTTTGTAGTGAAGCATAAATATTTTTAAGTCATTAGATTTCTTTTTCCATTGTACAGATATTTTGTCTTATAAACATAAGTAGTATTTAATCTTTAATTTAATTTAAAATAAAAAAATTTGGCCTGTGGAAATTTTTTTAAAAATTAAAATGTTAACTTAAGTAAAAAATATTTACTAGGTCAAAATCAAAAGTGTAATGTTAATTTCCTTAAGACCAGATTTACCTCCACTTATAAAAATATACTTCAGTATTTTTTCAGTACGATGCATATTTTTAAAAAGTGTCTGTTACCATAGAAAACACATTTAATGGTATGTAGTTTTAGATACAATGCATTCTTTTAGAGAAAGACTTTTCCGTGATCACATGGAATACATCTTACTCAAATTAGTTTTATATTAAATAGTAATGAATTAATTTTGAGAACATGTTTTTCTTTCATAAATCTTAGTAATAAATTAATTTTTAAACAGTTCTTGGAAAGGTAAAATAAAATAATTAAAAATATAGAGAATATAACTTCTTTTCTGTATAGTAGTGAAAGCTAGTTGCAATGGAAGAAAATAACAGAATCACAGAATTTTGAGAGTTGGAAAGGGTCTCAACAACCATCTAGGTTAAAGGTTCTTAATTTGTGTGTGTGTGTGTGTGTGTGTGTGTGTGTGTGTGTGTGTGTGTGTGTGATGGACCCTTTTAGCAAACTGGTGATGGATAAGAAGCCCTTTTCAGAGTAAGGTTTTTAAAAGCTTAAAATAAAATACATGGGATTAATAAGGAGTTTTTTTTTTTTTTTTTAAAGGATGAGTTTTTTCCATTGAAATTCACAGACCCAGAGATTCCTTGGGGATCTATGGACCTCAGATTCAGAATACCTGATCTTGTCTAACACGTATCTGAAAGGAATCCTTGCTACACCTAGTCTTAGTCTCTGCTTGAAGATTTCCAAGGAGAGGCAACCTACCATTTCTCCAAGCAGCCTTTTCCACTTTTGGAAAGCTCTAATTGTTAGAAAGTTTTGCCCTAATTGCAATTTCTACCGGTTGTTTTTGGTTCTTCACTCTGTGACTGAGTAAAAGAATTCTAGTCCCTCCTTTAGTTAAGATGTCAGTGTTTTAGGTGGGTTATAAAGGAATTCAACTCTCTTACAAATACAGAACAAATTAAACTTTAAAAATCTACCTGAGAGAATAATGATAAAAGCAATTAAAAGTGGTTAAAAGCTTCTTTGCTCCTCCATACAGTTCATGAATATACAAGAACATCAGTAGCCATTGAAAGTTCTGAGCAGAGAAAAATGAAAGTAAGCAAAAAGCACAACTTGCATGCAGCTAGGATTTCTAGGAGAAGATAGGGCCTGACCAATGCCCAGTGAAGGACCCAGGCATCCCACCTGAATAATAGCAGGAGACCTAAATTTAGTGCTCATGCAGCATAACTTTTGGTAGTCCACTTCCAAATCAGAAGAGGGGCTAGACCAATATTTAAGTATTCTACCCTCTTTAGAACTCAGGTAGTTTATACAAAAAATGTAGGAGAGAGGTATAGACCAAGCTTTAAGGGAGCTCACTTCCACTGATGCTGTTGTTTATCCTTCATTTTTGAAGTGGACCATGACATCAAGATAGTGGTGTCATGATTTGTAATTGAATTGGATTTAAGTGATGCTTAACTATGCATAGTCACCAGTTTTCCTGTCTTTTCTGGAGCCATCTGGGTGCAGTGTCAAGATATAGATCAGAATGACTGGAGATGGCCCAGTGATAACAGGAAAAGGGGGAAGGACTAAATACCTGGGGGACAAAACTCACATATCTTTCAAGAATCATACCATCAGCAAGGTCTGTATTGTTTCATCATGCTTCATCAGCAAAGGATAGAATCAACTTCATGTCTGAACTATGTAAGGAAAAGGAAAGGAACTTAAGCCAAAACCCAACTTGAGCTATCAGAAGACCTATTCTAAATTCAGGAATTCACAAAGTAAGTCTAGGCATCTTATTGGATAAAGCAGAGTCTGATGATGGAGCACAAAGCTTCAGTCCAAAAATTGAGGCTTTCAGATACGAGTAAACAGAAGAAAATGCCAAACATGATGAAAAAACAAACAACTGTGCTTTGAGAGAAGACAAACAAAAGTATCATGATTCAAAATATTTAATATCTGAATACTTAGATAATGATAGAATTGATAACAACAAACTCCTAATTTAAGAGGAGAAAACACAATATTTCAAATTAAAAGTCTATTTGTCATTATATTAGTTTTCATACACACAACATACACACACAGAAATTCTTCAGAAACTTTCAAACCTATACAAATTGAGCTAATCATAATTTTTGCCTTTTAGAGTTTCAAAAACTTTATACTATATTTAGAAAACTGTAATAATTTTATTTTTGTGCTGGACATGGTTTTCCCTATTTAAAACAGATGGAAAATTCTATCAAAATTAAATTTTGTTCCCTCTCAAAATGGCTCACAAAGATTTTTAAACTCTTTATTAATTGCTTGCATAATTTTATAATCTTTGCTTTCTTTTTATATTTAGGATCATATATAGAAAGCAACAAAAAATCTTGAAAAGAAAAATGTATGTGTTTTGCTTGTTTTGATATTCTTGACATTTTGTTCTTCCAAATTAATTTTGTTATTATTTTTCCAAACTCATAATATTTTTTAATAATTAGGATGGCATAAACATATGGTTTTAGGTAAAATTGTCATTTTTATATATTGCTTTTATCTACCCATGACAAATTATTCTCTTTCCAGTGATTTAAATCTGGTCTTATTTGTATATATATATATATATATATATATATATATATATTTTTTTTTTATAGTTATGTAGCTCCTGGTTTGTAGTTTGTAGTTCCTGGGTTTGTCTTGACAGATCTCTTCCCCAGTATTTTATAGTATCCAAAAGTCATTTTAAATAGGGTATCTCTTAATTTTCTCCTTGCAAGGTTTTATTGATGATGTGAAAAATGCTGATAATTTATGTGGGTTCATTTTATGTCCTGATACATTGCTAAAATTGTTACTTGGTTTAACCATTTATTGAATTTTTTTGATTTTCCAAATAAATAATCATATTGTCAACAAAAAAGAAATACCTTTATTGCCTCATTGCCCATTCTGATTCCTTTTATTTATTTTTCTCCTTTTATTACTATTTATAGGATTTCTACTACAACATTAAATAGTTTTTGTGACAATGGGAATTTTTGTTTTATTCCTGATCTTACTGGGAAGACTTCTAGCTTGTCTCCGTCACAAATAATGCTTGCTTATGGTTTTAGTTAGATGTTTCTTATTATTTTAAGGAAAATGCCCATTTATAATTATGTTTTCTAATGTAATTAATAGGAATAAGTGTTGTATTTTATTAAGAGCTTTTTCTGACTTTATTGATACATTTATATAATTTATGTTACTTTTATTATTGATATAATAATTTATAGTTATTTTGAATTGTGGTAGTGTCCTACCTAGCATTTTACTTACAGTTTTTACATTCATTTTTTTTAAATGGAATAGGTCTATAATTTTCTTCATCTGTTTTTGTTTTTCCTGGTTTAGGTCTCTGTACCATATTTGTTTAATAAAAGGGGGGTTGGGTAGCATTTGTTTGCCTGTTATTCCAGATAATTTATTTAATATTAGAATTAGGTGATTTTCAAATGTTTGGTAGAATTCACTTGTAAATCTATCTGGCCTAGTGCCAGATATCTAGTGTTTAGATATTCAATTCCCTTTTCTGGTAATATAGGTAGTTTAATTTTTTGTTAAATAGTCTTCCATTTCACTTATTGATAAATTTATGGGTATATAATTGGGCAAGGTAACTCCTCATAATTACTTTGATTTCCTCTTTGAGAGTGATATATTCATCTTTTTAATTTTTAATACTTAGTGATTGTTTTTTTTTTTTCTCTTTTAAAAAAATCATATTCCCCAATGGTTTATTGCTTTATGAAAAAAAGCTTCTAACTTTACATATTAATTCAGTGGTTCTTTTACCTTCAGTTTTATTCATCTCAACCTTAAGTTTTAGGATTTCCAATTTAATGTTTCATTGGGGATTTCAATTTGTTCTTTTTTATTTTTTCAATTGTATATTCAATTTATTGATCTGTTCTTTCTCTATTTTCTTGATAAAGACATTTGAAAATATAGGCTTTTGGAGATTTAGGCATTTATTGATATAGGTATATTTGGAGATATGAATTTTCCTCTGATTATTGCTTTTGAAGCATTCCTTAAATTTTAATATTGTCTCAGTATCATTCTCTTTTGTGGAATTATTATTTTTATGATTTATCCCTTAATACTCATTTTTTAAGATTAGATTGCTTTGGGGCAGTTAGGTGACATAGTGGATATAGTACCAGCCCTGAAGTCAGGAGGACCTGAGTTCAAATTTGACCTCAGACACTTAACATTTTGTAGCTGTGTGACCTTGGGCAAGTTGCTTAAACCCAACTGCCTTAGCATAAAAAACAAAACAAAACAAAAAAAGATTAGATTGCTTAGTCTCCAGTAAGTTTTTAATTTGTGTTTTCATGGTTTCCTATTGAAGATAATTTTTTTTGCATGGATATCTAAAAAGGATATATTTAATATTTCTATTTTTCTGCATTAACTATAATGTTTTTATGCCCTAATATATGACCATTGTTTATAAAGATCCAAGTACTGCTAAGAAAAGATTTATTCCTTTGTATTCCCATTCAGTTCTTTCCAGTTTGCTATCACACTTAACATTTAAAATTTTAGTCACTTCCTTTACTTTTCTTAGTTATTTTTTTATTAGATTTACCTAATTCAATTAAATGAATTAATTAAATCTGGGAGAGGAAGATCCTTAAGGTTTTTTTTTTAACCAAAATAGAAATGGTTGCTATTTATATTCTTGTTGAGTGATCAAGACCCCAACAATGAATGGCCAATTGGGGTTTGGCCTGGACCTATTGTTGGCCAATCAATGAGAGTCAGAATGGTTTGGATTTCAAGTATAATCCTTAAGAAAGAAATCTAGCCAATAAATCCCAATATATCTTGGGAGAGCTCAGTGATCAAAAAAAATTAAAAATATCTGCAGGTAAGGATATGGTACCTTCGAAGGGAAGAGGAAGGAGGAAGGAAAGAAGTAAGGAAGGAAGGAGATAAGGAAGAATAGGAAGAAGGAAAGAAACAAGAAAAGACTAAAAGAAAGGAAGGAAGGAAGGGAGAAAGTAAAGAAAGAAGAATGAAAAGAAGGAAGGAAGGAAAGAAGGAAGGAAGAATGACAAGAAGGAAAAAAGACAAGAAGGAAGAAAGAAGGTTGCTGTGACTCAGCTGCTGGTAGGGATTTTTGTTTATTGTGTTAGAGAAATCTTCCTGAAGGTATTTATACTTCAATTGGATGAAATATCCATGACAGGAGGTTGGGTCTTTCCCAAAATTCTCTCAAGTTGTCTTAGGATAACTATTTTCCCTTCACTTTTAATAATTTCTACTGTACAAATTTCACTTTGAGGTGTAATTTTACCTTCTTTGTAGGAGAATATTGGCAAACTTGGTATTTCCTTCCTTATTTCTCTAAGAATTTCCTCAGAATTCTTTCTGAGTTTTTTTTTTCAAAACAGTAATTTAAAATTATAATTTCTCCACATTCCAATTTATTAGTCATTTATTATTTTTCTCAATATAATTATATTGTCATATAACTAAATTATCTCAAATTCATGAAATGAATAAAAATTTATAATTTATTATTTATTTTTACCTATATAATTGATATTTATAAGTTTAAAATATTTAAAGTAAACTCTTTTTACTAGTTTTTGAAAATATTTTTTCTTAAAGACTTTTCTTTTGATAATTTGATATATTGAATTGAGAAACTAAAAAACCCTTCAGTTTTACAAAATGGGTTTAGTATATGTATATATATATATATATATATATATATATATATACATATATATATATTTATCTATAAAGATGAAGAAATGATGGTTTATTCTAAGAAAAAAAAATTTAATAGTATGAAACCCAAGTACTTAAATACAGTATTAGAAAGAATTCTGACCATCAATGGCAAAAATGACAACATATAAACTCAGGTGAAAAGAGAAGAAAGGAGAGACTAGAGCATAGCCTACACTTAAGAAAATGAAAATTAATATCTTAGATCTTATTTATGATCTTAGAAATATTTCATATTCAGTGAGGCAAAAATATATGTTTTCCTTTTTAAAGCATATTTAATATCTTTTTCCTTGAAAAAAAAGTACTTCCTGGTTATTGATCAGTAAAATTTGGTTAGTCAACAAGCATTTATTAAGTGCTTACTATGTGTGAAGACAGGCAAAATATTGTTCTTGTCCTCAGGGAGCCTCATATTTTAATGAGGGAAGTTACATGGGAAGAATTATGCAAATATTATGTATAGTGTAAATGGTAGAGTATCTCTTGGGGAAGGTATTTACAGTAGAGGGTACCAGGAAGATCTCATCTGAAAGATTTGAACTGAGTCAGAAGTAAATCTAATCTCTCTTTATATGACAGCTATTTTTGACATATTCAAAAACTATTTCTAGTCTTCTTCAAGCTAAATATTTCTATTTACTTCAATTATTCCTGACATAGTATTATTTCAAGACTCTTCACTAACCTGTCTTCTCCTGGGAATTTTCCAGTTTATCAATAATCTTCCTAAAATGTAATGCATAGAAGAATGTAATACCCTACTTCTGAACAGCTTAGGGAAGAACATATCAATGTCAGAAGCTTCCTAGTATTGATAACTATGTTTCACTTAAAGCATTTTAAGATTGTATTAGTTTTCTATTTGGGGTAATAATAATTAAGCAATTAATTTTTAATTATCTGTAGTCTCTGGCCCAGAAATTTTACTACCAGGTATTTACCCCAAGGAGATCAGTGACAAAAAAGCAAGGCTTCACTAGAATATTTAAAGCATTCTTTTATATAAGAGTTTAGTTTGCAAGGAACAGCAAAAGAGTTAGTGTGACTTTCGAACTAGTGAAATGTATAAAGGTAGGAGATATAGGATGATAGGAAATATAGACAGGTTGTGAAGGGATTTAAGTGCCAAGTGAAGGTTTAATATTTGATCCTTCATATGATAGGGAGCCAATGGAGTTTAATGTGTAGGAAAATAAAAGGGTTAGACCAGGTTTTTAAAAGATCCACTTTGTAATTGAGTGGAGAATGGATTAGAGTGGTGGGTGACTTATAGCAGAATGAGCAACCAGAAACTACTGCAGTAGTCTTCATGGGAATTGATTAAGGCATACTATCTGAGCGAAGAGAAAGGAACATAAACAAGAAGTGATGTGATGTTAGAACTGAAAGAGTTAACACCCTCTTGGATGTGTGAGGTGAGTGCAAGTCCAAACCTAAGTGGAATTGGAAAGGATAGTGGTACTTTTGAGTCATAGGAAAACTGCGAAGAGGAGAAGGCTGCAGAACAAAGCTGTTGAATTCAATTTTGTACATGATGAGTTTGAGATGTCTAAGAAGTAGCTGGTAATGTGAGCCTTCAGGTCTGGAAAGAGCTTAAGACTGCATAAACATCATGGAATCATTTACCTAGAGATGATAGTTAAACCCATGTGAGTTAATGAGATCAGAAAATGAGACAATATAGAAGGAAAATTTAAGACAACCCAGGATAGAGCCTTGAAGAAGACCTACAATTACTAGGCTTGATAATAATAATGTGTTTGTAAAAGAGACAAAAAAAAGGTGTTAGAAAGAAAAATAAACAAGAGAGCATTGCCACGAATGCTTAGGAGATAGCATTAAACAGAATGGAATGATCCACTTTTAAGTGCTTCAGAGAGGTCAAGGAAAATGAAGCCATTAGATTAAGTTTGAGAAGGAAATGGCAAAGACTCCAGTACCTTTCAGATAAAAATTCCATGGATAATACTAAAATGATACAAGCTAGAGACACTGCTGAAAATAGTAAGAAATGTCTCAGATAGCCTGTGAAGAAAAATTATAACTCTAAACAACTTTTAGAGCAAAAATAGTTTTGTGAATTATTACGTCTAAGCCTAAGGTAATAATGTTGTATTTCACAAAAATAATTGATGTTCAGAAGGAATATTCCTTTTAATTTTAGCTAATGACTGTCATATGATCAGAAAAATAAGTTGTAATGAATAGTGAATTATGAAGATGCGCGCTCTGCGCAGCGCACGCGCATGTGTGTGTGTGTGTGTGTGTGTGTGTGTGTGTAATATTAAGGTAGAAAAGACCTTTAAAATCACCTGGTACAATCCCTTTCATTTACAAAATGAGAAGACGGAGGTCTAGAGAGATTAAATTATATATCTTAATCTAGAGAACAGAGTTAGATTTAGAATCCAAGTCACCTAACTTCTGATGGAATGTTGAAAAGAATTTAGTTTGGCAATAATATTCCTGTGTGTTTTCCACACAGAATCTCTTTGAGGTGGTGATCAGTGGATTTTTTCTATTTCTGCTTTCCCTTTATGTTGTATTATTACAGGACAATTTTCTCAGGTTATTTTTGCATTGTTGTGTAAAGATTCTCTTTTTGGTCACAACTTTCTGGCAGTACGATTCTTTATATTTTCTTTTCTTGATCTGTTTTCTAAAAGTCATTTTTCTTATAAGCTGTTTCATATTCTGTTCTCTTTTCTCATTCTTTACAATCTGTTTTATTTCTTAGTCTCTCATAGCTTCACTGACTTCTCCTTGCCCAAATCTATTTTTCAAAGCATTATTTTCATCTTTGAGACTGTACCTTCGTTTTCTAGTTGGTTCACTTTTTTAAATTACTTTTTGTTTTTTGTTAATTTCTATTTTAGCTTTTCTTCAATTTCTCTCATTTGATTTTGGAATTCTTTTTTGAGTTCTTCTATAAATTCTCTCTGGGCCAGGAGTCACTTTGGGATAAAAGCTTTTTTTTTTTTTTTTTTTTTTTTAAGTATCCTCCTCTGAAGATGAATTTTGATCTTTCCCTGTTCTCAAAAATATGTTTCAATGATGGGGTTCTTTCTTCTTTGCCAATTCATTTTTTAAAATAAGAGATATTAGTGTAATCACCTTCAATTGTAAGGTGGGATGCTTCAAACTTCCTCTCCTGCAAGTGCCCACCGCCACCAGCATCCCTGCCCCACCGCTTCTATATACACTTGGTGCAGGTTCCTTCTCACTTAGGGCTGCTTCTCAGCAGCACAGGTGGGCCTTACATTCCCAATTAGCTGAGATTTGTTTAGTCTTCTCTTACTCAAATCCCAAACACACAAAGAGACTGGGAGGTGAAAGTCTCTGTGGTTCCTGTGGAGACTTCACCACACCCAGCTAGGTCTGAAGGATCCCTATTTGAAGTTTCTCTTAGCCCAGAGGTATTTGCATTTCAGACAGATTAATCTCCACTCCAGGGTCTTTCTTCAGATCTTGTCTGGTTATATCAGAAGGTCCTCAGTTCTGCCCCAAGTCTTAATTTTCCTGGAATCTATTTTCATCCTGAGGTGCAAATTTGTTCTGTTTGTGGGGGAAATTGGGAGAACTTGAAATTTACCAAGCTACTCTGCTACCTTCCCAGAATTCTTCTTTCTACCTACAGTCTTTTAAAGCAGCTGCTGCTAAGGCTTGTATAATTCTTTTTTTTTTTTTTTTTTTTTTTTCCTTCTTTTCTCTTTTTTTTTTTTTATTATATATATATATATATTTTATAATATTATCCCTTGTATTCATTTTTCCAATTTACCCCCCCCTCCCTCTATTCCCTCCCCCCGACGACAGGCAATACCATACATTTTACATGTGTTACAATATAGTCTAGGTACAATACATGTGTGCGAATATCATTTTCTTGTTGCACAATAAACATTAGAATCCGAAGGTACATGCAACCTGGGCAGACAGATATTAGTGCTAACAATTTTCATTCCCCTCCCAGTGTTTCTTCTCTGGGTGCAGCTACCTCTGTCCATCATTGATCAACTGGAAGTGAGTTGGATCTTCTTTATGTTGAAGATTTCCACTTCCATCAGAATACATCCTCATACAGTATTGTTGTTGAAGTGTACAGTGATCTTTTGGTTCTGCTCATTTCACTCAGCATCAGTTGATTTAAGTCTCTCCAGGCCTCTCTATATTCCTCCTGCTGGTCATTTCTTACCGAGCAATAATATTCCATAACCTTCATATACCACAATTTACCCAACCATTCTCCAACTGATGGACATCCATTCATCCTCCAGTTTCTAGCTACAACAAAAAGAGCTGCCACAAACATTTTGGCACATATATGTCTCTTTCCGCTCTTTAGTATTTCTTTGGGATATAATCCCAGTAGTAGTGCTTCTGGGTCAAAGGGTATGCACAGTTTGATAACTTTTTGGGCATAATTCCAGATTGCTCTCCAGAATGGCTGGATTCTTTCACAACTCCACCAGCAATGTATTAGTGTCCCAATTTTCCCACATCCCCTCCAACATTCATCATTATTTGTTCCTGTCATCTTAGCCAATCTGACAGGTGTGTAATGGTATCTCAGAGTGGTCTTAATTTGCATTTCTCTGATCAGTAGTGATTTGGAACACTCTTTCATGTGAGTGGATATAGTTTCAATTTCTTCCTCTGAGAATTGTCTGTTCATATCCTTTGACCATTTATCAATTGGAGAATGGTTCGGTTTCTTATAAATTAGGGTCAGTTCTCTATATATTTTGGAAATGAGACCTTTGTCAGAACCTTTGTTTTTAAAAATATTTTCCCAATTTGTTACTTCCCTTCTAATCTTGTTTGCATTAGTATTATTTGTACAGAAACTTTTTAGTTTGATGTAATCAAAATCTTCTATTTTGTGATCAATAATGATCTCTAGTTCTCCTCTGGTCATAAATTCCTTCCTCCTCCACAAGTCTGAGAGGTAGATTATCCTCTGTTCCTCTAATCTATTTATTATCTCCCTCTTTATGCCTAAATCATGGACCCATTTTGATCTTATCTTGGTATATGGTGTTAAGTGTGGATCCATATCTAATTTCTGCCATACTAATTTCCAGTTTTCCCAACAGTTTTTTCCGAATAATGAATTTTTATCCCTAATGTTGGAATCTTTGGGTTTGTCAAAGATTAGATTGCTATAGATGTACCCTTTTTTGTCCTTTGTATCTAATCTGTTCCACTGATCTACCGGTCTATTTCGTAGCCAATACCAAATGGTTTTGGTGACTGCTGCTATATAATATAGCTTTAGATCAGGTACACTTAGACCACCTTCCTCTGAGTTTTTTTTCATTAGTTCCCTTGCAATTCTTGACCTTTTATTCTTCCATATGAATTTTGTTGTTATTTTTTCTAGGTCATTAAAATAGTTTCTTGGGAGTCTGATTGGTATAGCACTAAATAAATAGATTAGTTTGGGGAGTATTGTCATCTTTATTATATTCGCTCGGCCTATCCAAGAGCACTGAATGTCTTTCCAATTATTTAAATCTGATTTTATTTTTGTGGCAAGTGTTTTGTAATTTTTCTCATATAATTCCTGACTTTTCTTTGGTAGATGGATTCCCAAATATTTTATACTCTCAACATTTGTTTGGAATGGAATTTCTCTTTGTATCTCTTGCTGTTGCATTTTGTTAGTGATATATAAAAATGCCGAGGATTTATGTGGATTTATTTTGTATCCTGCCACTTTGCTGAAATTTTGAATTATTTCTAGTAGCTTTTTAGCAGAGTCTTTGGGGTTCTCTAAATATACCATCATGTCATCTGCAAAAAGTGATAGTTTAATTTCCTCATTTCCTACTCTAATTCCTTGAATCTCTTTCTCGGCTCTTATTGCCGAGGCTAGCGTTTCTAGTACTATATTGAATAGTAATGGTGATAGTGGGCAACCTTGTTTCACTCCTGATCTTACTGGGAAAGGTTGCAGTTTATTTCTATTGCATATTATGCTTACTGACGGTCTTAAATATATACTCCTGATTATTCTAAGGAATAATCCATTTATTCCTATACTCTCAAGAGTTTTTAGTAGGAATGGATGTTGGATTTTGTCAAATGCTTTTTCTGCATCTATTGAGATGATCATATGGTTCTTATTAATTTGATTATTAATATGGTCAATTATATTAATAGTTTTCCTAATATTAAACCAGCCCTGCATTCCTGGAATAAATCCTACTTGATCATAGTGTATTATCTTGGAGATGATTTTCTGAAGTCTTTTTGCTAATATCTTATTTAAGATTTTAGCATCAATATTCATTAAGGAGATTGGTCTATAATTTTCTTTCTCAGTTTTCGATCTACCAGGTTTAGGTATCAGTACCATGTCTGTGTCATAAAAGGAGTTTGGTAGGACTCCTTCATCCCCTATTTTTTCAAATAATTTATATAACATTGGGGCTAATTGTTCTTTAAATGTTTGGTAGAATTCACATGTGAATCCATCTGGCCCTGGGGATTTTTTCCTGGGGAGTTGATTAATAGCTTGTTCTATTTCTTTTTCTGAAATGGGACTATTTAAGCAATTTATCTCCTCCTCTGTTAATCTAGGGAGCCTATATTTTTGGAGAAAGTCATCCATTTCACTTAAGTTATCAAATTTATTGGCATAAAGTTGGGCAAAGTAACTCCTTATTATTTCTCTAATTTCCTCTTCATTGGTGGAAAGATCCCCCTTTTCATTTGTAAGACTATCAATTTGATTTTCCTCTTTCTTTTTTTTGATCAAATTTACCAAAGGTTTATCTATTTTATTGGCTTTTTCATAAAACCAACTCTTGGTTTTATTTATTAATTCAATAGTTTTTTTACTTTCAATTTTATTGATTTCTCCTTTTAATTTTTGTATTTCGAGTTTAATTTTTGGTTGGGGGTTTATAATTTGGTCTTTTTCTAGCCTTTTAAGTTGTAAGCCCAATTCGTTAATCTTCTCTTTCTCAATTTTCTTCAAATAAGCCTCTAAAGATATAAAATTTCCCCTTATTACTGCTTTAGCTGCATCCCAAAGATTTTGATATGATGTCTCATCATTATCATTATCTTGGGTGAAATTGTTAATTGTTTCTATAGGCTTGTATAATTCTGATTGTAATTTCACCATATGTAGTGTGCTTTCTAGAGCCCCCACGCTGGGATGATTAAAATACCTGTTTTCCAGAGCCCCCAAGTTGGGGTAACAAAACATACCATTGCTTTCTCCATTGACCATTGACACCTCACGCTGGGGTGTCAAAATATACTGTCTGGACTAGTTTTCTGGAGGACCTCGGGACCAGCCTGAGTTCTTGGGTCTTAGTGAGGAGTGATGAAGGCAGGAGACTCAAGAAGATGGTCAAAGTTGGAATTCATTTATTTCAAGTCCTTTCAGCCCTTAAATACCTTAGTAGGATTCACGCTGAGCATGTGCCAACTGTAGAGATATTACATCACTATATCACAAGTACTAACTATAAGTACCCTGCTATTAATATTTACTTTACTATAAGTATCTCTTGCTTCAAATAGAACACAGGTGGTCACACCCTCGATGACTTCTCAGGAAGGCTAAGAACCCTTAGGAGAGATGGGGAGCCAAACCAGACATTTTCAGCAGGTTCCCTGTAGGCTGAAGGGTCTTACACCTTACCCAGAGCTCCCCCACTATCTGCAGCCTTCTACAACTGTATTTAAATTTTTTTTTTCTTGTTGCTCATAATATTTTTGTCTTTACCTGAGAGGTATAGAATTTGGCTATGATGTTCCAGTAGGTTTTCCTTCTAGGATCTCTTCCAGATGGTAATTGATTTTTTTCTCCCTATTTCTACTTTCCTCTTCTGTTCTAACACTTTGGGGGACAATTTTTAAAAGGTATTTTTTGGATTATTGCATCAAGATTAATTTTTTTTTCACTGTAGCTTTCAGGTAGTCCAGTTATTATTATGTTTTCTTGATCTGTCTGCAGATCAGTTGTTTTTTCTTATAAAATGTCTCATATTCTCCTCTATTTTTTCTTTATTTATGTTTTATTTATTATTTATGTGTTATTCCTTGGTCTCTTACAACTTCACTGGCTTTTCCTTCCCCAATTCTAATTTTCAACGAATCACATTCTTCTAAAGATTCTGGATCTCCTTTTCTAGTAGGTTAACTTTCTTTTCATTATCATCTTGTTTTTCTAGGATTGTTCTTTTTTATTATTATTATTTCCTCAATCTTTCTCATTTGATTTTTAAAGTCTTTTTTTTTTTTATTCTTCTATGAATTCTTTTAGATCAGGTAGCCATTTGATGTTAATATTTGGAGTAGGAAAGCTTTTTCTTCAGTACCACCCTCTGATGATGAACCTTATCTTCTCTATTCCCTTAGAATTTCTACAGTCAGATTATATTTTGTTGTTTTTTGCTTACCTTCTTTAGCCTTTTCCCTTTCTTTTGAATTTACTTTCTGCTCCCAGGGTGGAAGAGACACTATCTCAGGCTTCTCAAGCTAGGGGCTACAGGCCCTAACTGTTTACCTAGTGCTGGACTGTTGCTCGGAGGCACTCATGTCTGGTGCTACATTGAGGGGATAGGATGGAGGGTAGCTGTTACTTCTGGATGCCAAAGCAGGGTGGGGAGGAATTGTCGGCTTACCTAATGCTGAGTCAGGGTCCTAGTGCTAGTATCTGAGGTGTTGAGGCCAGTGGGGTGTTTCTTTTTTTTTTTTTTTTTTTTTTGTACAAAAGCTTTTTAATTTGAAAAATCTTCTATTCTGTGATCAATAATGATCTCTAGTTCTCCTTTGGTCATAAATTCCTTCCTCCTCCACAGGGCTGAGAGGTAGTCTATCCTCTGTTTCTCTAACCTATTTATGATCTCATTCTTTATGCCTAAATCATGGACCCATTTTGATCTTATCTTGGTATATGGTATTAAGTGTGGGTCCATATCTAATTTCTACCATACTAATTTCCAGTTTTCCCAACAGTTTTTTTCAAATAACGAATTCTTATCCCTAATGTTGGTATCTTTGGGTTTGTCAAACACTACATTGCTATTGTTGTACCCTATTTTGTCCTGTGTACCTAATCTGTTCCACTGATCGACTGGTCTATTTCTTAGCCAATACCAAATGGTTTTGGTGACCGCTGTTATATAATATAGTTTTAGATCAGGTATATCTGGACCACCTTCATCTGACTTTTTTTTTCATTAGTTCCCTTGCAATTCTTGACCTTTTATTTTTCCATATGAATTTTTTTGTTATTTTATTTCTAGGTCATTAAAATAGTTTCTTGGGAGTCTGATTGGTATGGCACTAAATAAATAGATTAGTTTGGGGAGTAATGTCATCTTTATTATATTCACTGGGCCTATCCACAAAGACTGAATGTCTTTCCAATTATTTAAATCTGACTTTATTTTTGTGGCAAGTGTTTTGTAATTTTGCTCATATGCTTCCTGACTTTTCTTTGGTAGATGGATTCCCAAATATTTTATACTCTCTATGTTTGTTTTGAAAGGAATTTCTCTTTGTATCTCTTGCTGTTGCATTTTGTTGGTGATGTATAAAAATGCTGAGGATTTATGTGGATTCATTTTGTATCCAGCCACTTTGCTAAAGTTTAAAGTTGTGAATTATTTCTAATAACTTTTTATTAGAATCTCTGGGGTTCTCTAGGTATACCATCATATCATCTGCAAAGAGTGACAGTTTGATTTCCTCATTACCTACTCTTATTCCTTTAATCTCTTTCTCAACTCTTATTGCCGAGGCTAGCATTTCTAATATGATATTGAATAGTAATGCTAATAGGGCAACCTTGTTTCACTCCTGATCTTACTGGGAAAGGTTCCAGTTTATCTCCATTACATATTATGCTTACTGACGGTCTTAAATATATGCTCCTGACTATTTTAAGGAATAGTCCATTTATTCCTATACTCTCAAGCGTTTTTAGTAGGAATGGATGTTAGATTTTATCAAATGCTTTTTCTGCATCTATTGAGATGATCATATGGTTTTTATTAATTTGATTATTAATATGGTCAATTATACTAATAGTTTTCCTAATATTAAACCAGCCCTGCATTTCTGGTATAAATCCTACTTGATCATAGTGTATTATCCTGGGGATGATTTTCTGAAGTCTTTTTGCTAATATCTTATTTAAGATTTTAGCATCAATATTCATTAAAGAGATTGGTCTATAGTTTTCTTTTTCTGTTTTCAACCTACCTGGTTTAGGTATCAGTACCATGTCTGTGTCATAAAAGGAGTTTGGTAGGACTCCATTCCCTATTTTTTCAAATAGTTTATATAACATTGGGGCTAATTGTTCTTTAAATGTTTGGTGGAATTCACATGTAAATCCATCTGGTCATGGGGATTTTTTCCTGGGGAGTTGATTAATAGCTTGTTCTATTTCTTTTTCTGAAATGGGACTATTTAAGCAGTTTACCTCCTCCTCTTTTAATCTAGGAAGCCTATATTTTTGGAGGTAGTCATCTGTTTCACTTAAGTTATCAAATTTATTGGCATAAAGTTGGGCAAAGTAACTCATTATTTCTCTAATTTCTTCTTCATTGGTGGAAAGATCCCCCTTTTCATTTTTAAGACTAACAATTTGATTTTCCTCTTTCCTTTTTCTGATCAGATTTACCAAAAGTTTATCTATTTTATTGGCTTTTTCATAAAACCAACGCTTAGTTTTATTTATTAAATTCAATAGTTTTTTTTTTTTTTTTTTTTTTACTTTCAATATTATTGATTTCTTCTTTTAATTTTAGAATTTCAAGTTTAGTTTTTGGTTGGGGATTTTTAATTTGGTCTTTTTCTAGCTTTTTAAGTTGCAGGCCCAATTCATTAATCTTCTCTTTCTTTATTTTATTCAAGTAAGCCTCTAAAGATATAAAATATGCCCCTTATTACCGCTTTAGCTGCATCCCACGAATTTTGGTATGATGTCTCATCATTGTCATTATCTTGGGTGAAATTATTAATTGTTTCTATAATTTGCTGTTTCACCCAATCATTCTTTAAGATGAGATTATTTAGTTTCCAATTACTTTTTGGTCTATTTACCCCTAACTTCTTATTGAATGTAGTTTTTATTGCATTGTGATCTGAGAAGAAGGCACTTACTATTTCTGCCTTCCTGCATTTAATTTTGAGATCTTTATGTCCCAATATATGGTCAATTTTTGTATAGGTTCCATGAAGTGCTGAGAAGAAAGTATACTCCTTTCTATCACCATTCAGTTTTCTCTAAAGATCTATCATACCCAGTTTTTCTAATGTTCTATTTACCTCTTTAATTTCTTTCTTATTTGTTTTGTAGTTTGATTTATCTAATTCTGAGAGTGCAAGGTTGAGATTTCCCACTATTATAGTTTTGCTGTCTATTTCTTCTTGCAACTCTCTTAACTTTTCCTTTAGAAAGTTAGATGCTATACCACTTGGTGCATATATGTTTAATATTGATATGGCTTCATCGTCTATGCTACCTTTTAGCAGGACATAGTTTCCTTCCTTATCTCTTTTAATTAGATCAATTTCTGCTTTTGCTTGATCTGAGATAAGGATGGCTACCCTTGCTTTTTTGGCTTCACCTGAAACATAATAGATTCTGCTCCAACCTTTTACCTTTACTCTGTATGTATCTCCTTGCTTTAAGTGTGTTTCCTGTAAACAACATATTGTAGGGTTCTTACTTTTGATTCAGTCTCCTATCCGCCTCTATTTAATAGGAGAGTTCATCCCATTCACATTTTCGTTAAAATGACTAATTCTGTATTTCCTGCCATCATATTATCCCCTGATTATGCTTTTTTTCACTTCTCCCCCCTGAACCCCTTCCCCAGTATTTAATTTATGGACCCCACTTGTGACACACAACCCTCCCTTTTTAGTATCCCTCCCCCTCCTTTTAAGTCTCTTCCCCTTTTTTGTACCCTTCCCTTATTCCCCTTTTCCTTTTCCCTTTCCCTTTCCCCCCTTATAATGAGGTGAGAGAGAATTCTCTGAAAAAACAAATATGTCAATTATTTACTCTTTGAGCCTACTCTGATGAGAGTAAGATTCACACAATGTTTCTCCCCCTCTCTAAATTCCCTCAGATGAGGTAGATTTTCTATGCCTCTTCCTGGGATGTAGTTTCCCTCTTTTTATCTCTCCTTTCCCTTTTTCTGATACTATCCCCTTTCCTTTACTACTTCCCTTTTTTATGTTATATCAGTAAAATCAAATTATCCATGTGGGCTTTCTGTATATCCACAACAGAGATACAGTTCTCAAGAGTTCTTTTTAACTTTTTCTGCTTCTCTTCAGTTTTGTGCATGTAAATCAAATTTTTAAGTCTGTTTTTTTTTTTTTTTTTCTTAGAAACAAATGGAATTCCTCTGTTTCATTAAATGACTGTCTTTTTCCATGGAAGAAAATGCTAAACTTAGCTGGGTAGTTTATTCTTGGTTGCAATCCTTGTTCTTTTGTCTTTCGGAATATCAGGTTCCAGGCCCTTTGATCCTTTAATGTGGAGGCAGACAGATGTTGCCTAACCCTTATTGTGGCACCTTGATATTTGAATTGTTTTTTCCTAGCTGCTTGCAATATTTTTTCCTTAGTTTGGTAGTTCTGCAGCTTAGCCACTATGTTCCGTGGAGTTCTTTTTTTAGGGTCTTTTTCAGAAGGTGTTTGATGAATTCTTTCGATGCCTATTTTCTCTTCTGTTTCTACTATCTCTGGACAGTTCTCTTTGATGATTTCCTGTAAAATAGAATCTAGGCTCTTTTTTTGATCATAATTTTCAGGAAGTCCAATGATCCTCAGATTATCTCTGTTAGATCTACTTTCCAGGTCTATAGATTTTCCCAGTAAACATTTGATGTTACTCTCCAGCTTTTCATTTTTTTTTTTTTTTTTGTTTTGTTTGACTGATTCTTGGTTTCTCAATGAATCATTCATTTCTATTTGTTCAGTCCTGATTTTTAATGAGTTATTTTCTTCATTCTCATTTTTTGATTCTTTTTCTATATGTCCAATTGAGTTTTTAAATGAATTATTTTGCTCTGTTGAATTTTTTTCCATTTCACTAATTTTTTTTTTTTTTTTTTTTTTTTTTTTTTTAGTGAATTATTTTCTTTTTCCAAATCACAAATCCTACTTTCTTGGGGATTTTTTATCTTTTCCAATTCAGAAATCCTACTTTCCTGTGATTTTTTAACCTTTTGTAATTCACAAATTTTGTTTCCCTGCACCTCCTGTGAATTCTTTATTTTTTCCAACTCAAATTTCAGAACGTTGTTATTCTCTATCATAGCCTCTCTTTCATTTCCCCATTTTTCTTCAAGCTCTCTTAACTTTTTAATAGTCTCTTCTAGGAGAGAGTTATGTGATGGGGGGCAGGTATCATTCCCCTTTACAGCGCTGTTAGCCTCCTTAGGGTTGGGTACCCTCTCTTTCTCTGTATAGAAGGTGTCAATAGTTCTCTTCCGCTTCTTACTCATTGTTAACACTCTGTGGGGGGTCTGCCCTTGGGTAAGAAATTTATTTATCAGCTTCCTCCCAGACCGGATGGATGCAGCAGTCCTGTGACTTGGCTAAGAGAGAGCTCTGGGAGAGAGAGGGAGGGGAACTCCCCCCCTGGAAATGACTCAGAGGTGGTTAGCACTGCTGCAGCTTCAAGGAGTGCCCAGTGAGGAACCCCCGCTGTGTGGCCTAGCAACTGCCCTGAGGTTTAAGGCTGAACAGTGAAAGCATCACAAACCCCAGCCAAAGCTTCCCGTGGGGCCGTGGATATTAGCAGCTGACTGGAAAAGCCCCTGCAGTCAAATCATAAGTGTCTGCCCAGAAACTACGGTCCCTGCTGCGAAGGTTCCACTTCTCTAGGAGTTCCGCTGCTGCTAGAATTCCACTGCCTCAGGCTGAGCCCCACACTATGTGAATTAGAGGCTACCTCCGGCTGTGTCCCCGCTGCTCAGGTTTTTAACTTCCCCAAGGAGAAGCCCCGGGCCACAGAAGGTGGCTTCACAGCAGTGCTGAGATCTATTAGGTCACTTCAGGATTGGGATGGCTCTAGGATCTGACTTTATATTTCAAAGTGGCTTGATTTCTCTTCTGATATGCTATTTTATAAGCAGAGAAGAGCTAACAGCCTGTGCCAGATTCCTCTATCTCAGTGGCTTCTCTGATCCCAGAGTTCTCCCCAGCCTGTTTGGCACAATGTGCTAGCACCTTACCCTGTCTGTGCTGATCTTTTTTTTTTTTTCCTCCCCTCGGATGGACCTTTTCTGTCGAAATTCCAGAATCTCTTCGGCTGGTAAGTTGTTCTTCTAATCCTTGTGGTTTTCATCAGTCCAGCATTATTTTTGAGGCTGATTTAACTAGTTGGTATTGAGGGAAGAAGGTAGCTTACAAATTAGTGTGTATCTTCTCCGCCATCTTGGCTCTGCCCCCAATGGGGTGTTTCCTAAGGGACATACTAAAGCAAGTCACAGTCTACTTGTTGGCAGTTGCTTGTTTGCTTAGGCATCTATGGGTTGGCAGCCCCAGCTACACTGAAGTATGTTGTGTTTTACCTACTGGAGATTATCTGTTTGCCAGAGGCTATGCTTAAGCACTTGGTGATTTTTAGAGTCAGCCTGTTCCTCTGGCTATTTGGAAGTCTTGTTTTTGTCATTTCCCTGTTCTGTGGCACTGGAGGTCAGGTTCAACTACTGGTTTTCTGAGCTGGACTTGCTATTGGCTTGCTCAAACACTTCCTATCTTAGATAGCTCTCCCTTTTTACTTAACTGAGATTTATTTGTATATCTTTTAAGTTTCTTGGATTTCAAAGATTATTTTACTCATCTTTGCTGTTTTTGCTGTTCCAGAATTTGTTTGGGAATGTGCGTGTGTGAGGTTGGTTGGAGGTAAAAAGAATTATAATGGGTTACTGCTTATCCTGCCATCATCTACCAGATTTTTTGATATATTAATTAGTTTTGGTGAACTGGATTTTTCCCCCTTACTTTTTGTTCTAATATAAGGATAAGGCTTTTTGGAATGGTTTATATACTGGTGAGTGTAAAAATAGCATAGCCTAAAAAACAGTTTGATTCAAATTCCTATATACTTTTCCACTACATAAGATATTATTAGAACATTTATTGATTTGGAGTATCTGGAGCAGACCAACCAATTTGTTTTGAATGAGGTAAGGAAAAAAAAACTTATAGCACAGAGGAATTCATTATATATAGATTTCAGTTTTCACAATTTATATTTATGATGGCACCATATGTTCATTTCTGCACTTCTTTGTGTGTGAATTGTTATAACTTAAGATTACTTTCCATGGAATTCAGACATTTTAGTTATAGTCTTTTATATTTTCTGAAAGCATAAGGAACCCTCTTTGGGGATCTGATTTGTCTTGGCATGTATTTTGGTTGTTGGAATGAACCAGGAATACAAGTCAGGTTTGTAAGGTTACAGAATGCCTTAGCTTTTGATACTTGGTCTTAGATAGGTTTTGTTTTTGTTAATTTGGCATGTGTCATTAATGTTTGCATTAGTCTTTTTTCTCTTCTTTTGAGTAAGAGATTATTTACTCATAATTACATAGTATCCTGAAAGGAAAATAGTTTTCTGAATCAGGACATTCATGTGTTTTCTACTTTTTTGTTGGAATCCAGTTTCTTTTGGTCAGAAACTAGAGTTTGTTCCCTATATTGAAAAAAAGAAACTATCTTTTGTACTTCTCAAATCTAACACTGTTGGGAAATCTTCTGCCACTTTCCTTTGTCTAACCATACCTGCCCTTTGATTGAAGTGGGCTTAAGTCTGGAGCTATTCTTCATACAAGTAGTACAGCCAAGTCTAACCAACACATATGTAAGGAAGGGGTTTTGGTCATTCATGGACCCCTTAAGGAGAATAGTGCTTGTATTGTGAGAAGAGGTTGCAGGCTACTTTTTGCAAGGAGTGGTAGTGGTGGAGTATGGAATGAGGAGGCAGGGGAATTCCAATGATGCTATTGCCATGCTAAAATTAACTATAGTGCTAATTAAAATTGTTGCTTCTGTATCATATCAACATGATTATTAAGCAATAACCTGGACTAGGGTTTAATGGAAGGAATGTGTATAAGACATTTTTTTAAGGGGCAGAATATTACTGAGGCACTGAGATTTGCCACCACATTTGCTTGTCTGGCACATCATACTCATTTTAAAAAATGAATTTATTTCTTTTAAAAGTGTCTTTCTTTAGAATTTGGATTTTGTTATAGATAGAAATATGTATCAACTGTGCAAAATATCATTGTAAGGTAAAAAGAAATTTAAAAATTCATTGAATCTTGGTTGAATGAAAACACAAATGGCACTAGATTGAATTGAACCACCTACCTGCATTTTTTAATCATAAGGAACATTTCCTATTTTTATCATTTTTTGCTTCATATTCTATTGCTTTTTTATTTCATGATTAACTATTACTTTGTATTCATACACTATTAAACAAAGACACTGAATTAAAGTGACGCTATATATATAATTTAATAAGATACATATTATGTATATGATATTATGTATGACAGTTTTCATCATTAGAACTTGGCTTTAACATAGTAAAAAGGCCTTTTAAAAAAGTTATCTAAATAGAGGTTATTTCTGTAGGCTGTGTTGTAATATTTTTATATTTTTATTCTGTTGGAAGTTTTAAACAGGAATCTGCCTTGGAGTTAGTAGATGCACCACATTGTGCTGGGTCTAAATCTGGGATAGGCCAAACCACATCCATATACATGCAAGAGAAAGCTTCCTAATTCTTGTAAGCAGATTGTACTTCATATTCTTAAAGATTGTGAGGATAATTATACAGAGCAAATCAAATTCTCATGATAGACCTTTTTAGAGAGGCAAATAGTAGCAGGACCATTAGTATAAACTACTTTCCTGTGTGTTAGAGGAGTTATTTCCAAATGTTTTTATGCACTGTGTTTTAGCTCTTTCTTTTTTGCGTGGTCTTGCTGTAACTAGGGCTGCTATTTTCTCCTAGGTAACTATTTCCCTTTTAACAATGGGGACACCCCATGGTAATATACATTCAATTAAAGAATATTTTAAAATCTTAGTTTGGTTTGACATGACTTGGTGCACAAATTAATTATTTAGGCACATATTATTCCATGTACATGAAAGGCATAAAAGTTTAGTGAATCACATCTCTAATTACTATATGTGAATTGTGATGTAACTAGTGACTGGATTAGGAGAACAAAAGCTAGCCATATGCAGTAATTCAAGATTTTGCCAGGTTCACAAAATTTACATGATTTTTGAAGGTATCAGAACAGTTTTGGACTTCCTGGTAAAGTGTCCTTGTTCTTATCTAGCTCTAAAAATAATTTGGAATAAACTATTCATTTGACCAAGTATAAAAATGTCTGCTATGCAGTTATAATCATATGTCATTAATCAGAAAATACTGCAGAAACTCTGACAAATTAAAAACACAAGGATGTATCTGCAAAGGTTTTTTTTTTTTTTTAAGTCATTAAAAAGCTGCTTCACCTCTCAGGCAAACTCTTTAATGGCAACTTCTTGCTCAGTGTACTGACATCTTCAAAGGCTTTGACATCTGTCGGCCTTTGAACTACCATTAAAAAATATTATCCCATTTCCATTCTTTTATGCCCATTTTTTTAATTATAGCCCTTCTTTCAAGTTGGGGACATGGTTAGCTTAAATGATGCTGTCCTTTCGTTTTCAGCCACCCAGCTGTGGTTTGAATAAATTGATGTAGAATCAAAGGCGGGACTTTAAAGGAAAAAGGTTTGATGGACTTGGACTCCGAACCAGATGAGGTTTTATGATGAAAAGTGTTTAATCCCAGCACAGGCATTGCTTCTATCAGTTGAACAGTACAAAGCAATTCATATATATAGGTTCACGAGAAATGATTTATTTTTTTTTTTAAACAGCACAGATCTCTTCAGGACTTGCAAATGTGGCATTAGCTAATATTCAGAGAACTGATTTCCTTTCATCCACCAGAAGCTTATGATTAGAGTACAGTTCTCGAATTGGAAATGAGAACTGCAACACAGATTTAAAGCTGTGCTGTCTGATTTGTATTCCGTATACATGTCACTGCGGGACAAGCTAGTCTAGGCCAAACTGGTTCAGAGAAAGGAAAGAAAGCCACAATTTATCTTCTTAGATTTTGAGCAAAAGCATTGCCAGCTAATTAACACAAGAATCACCTGACTATGTTGTTCAGGTATTTGGTGGATTGATGTCTCCCATAATTGAGCTAGTAAAAATTTAATAATATATTGTTTAAATTTTATTAAATGGCATTTTTCTTTCCGTTTTCCACATTGAAAGGTATTGGAACATGAAATGACATAGTAATAACCACCAAATACATGTTAGATTGCTGTGGAATGGGTTTTTAGACTAAGGCAATATAATTTTAAATAATTTACAAGGTCGTTGCTTTAAAATAATTATCCCTTGTTAATAATTTTGCTCATAGGAAGTTATTTATGTGAAATATTCAATGTGTATTTTTCTTAATAATAAATTTATATTAAAGCTTTTGAGCAGCTAAGAATAAGTTGTGATTTATATTGCTAGAGGGAATACCCAGAGATCACACATCCATTGGAGTATAGAAATCATATAAATTATAAATTTCAAAAATAGAAACCTGTATATATTTATTTCATCATAAAATGATTTTTAAATATTTTTCTTTATTTTTGTAATCTGAAAAATTAATAATAAATTAAGCACTTAGAGCATTTATTTGTAATGACATTGTACCTCTTCATGCCATTACTGAATTTAAAATTTGCTTATTGTTTTTAAGAGTAAAGCTTGGGAAATGCCAAAAATCAGTTTAAAGTTAGAGCAGATTCTGTAGAGAAAAAAAGCAATAGCATAAATATGTTTGGATACTAGAAGAATAGCTCCATTTAAAATTCTACCTAAATGGATTTGTTTTTCTCCTGCACCATCTCCTTATATCCCAGGATGTTTCATTCTCTTATTTTTATTTCCTTCTTTTTTCCTTGCTCCTATAAAAGCATAAACATCTTCAGAATGTATGAAAATATTCAGCATTTATTTCCTATCTGTCTTTAGCTAATAATAATATTTTGCTTATTTCCTTGAATACAGTCTAGAGATACATGCCAGAATTACATTTTATTGGAAGGATTACTTATATCTTTCAATATATTTCAGTATCATAATTGTTTTGAACAGTAGAACTACATTAATCCCTGTTTCTCATCTTATTGTATGAAACACATTTTTTTATTTTTCCTCCTTTTGCATTATTTTTTCTTTTTGAAATGTAGGTTATTTTATTTTTCTTGATATCCCAGATTGTTTTGAGTTCTAATCTTGTTCGTCTAAGAACTTCACAAATTCCTAAAAATTAGTTTAAATTGCAAACTTAATTGGGATGCCCAGCATTTTATCATCCAAATTGTTAATGAAAATATAACATGGAGATTTTTTTTTAACATGTAGACTTTTAAAAGGCCAGACCCAGAGTTAATTCTCTTGAATATCTGAAGTTGTTGTCTAAAAATGCCAGCCTAAAGACTAACTGATAATCACTCTGCAAGTACTATTGTCTTCACTTGCTCTTTAGTAGTTTTCTTTCTCCCTGTCTTAATTTGGGGCTTCAGAATGGTTTACTGTTTCTTAATGCTAATACCTTTCCTCCATGGTTACTTTATGTTATCCTGTATATGTCTCATTTGTACATAATTGTTTGCATGTTGTCAACCCCATTAGATTGTGAACTACTTGAGGTCAGGAATTATTTTTGTCTTTATTGTATCCCCTCCTCTAGAACCCTGCTTGACATGTAATAAATAAACACTTTGTTAATTTGTTAGAGGTAAGTAGGTGATAAGATATTCTATCAACTCAGCCCACCATTTAACAGCAAATTCTTTTTGAATAGATAATGACCACTTCAGAGAAATGAAATCTATGAACAAAACTTAAATACCTGGAATCAAATTTTTTGAAGCAAATTTCAAGTTATAAACAATTAATCTAGACAGCCCCTGGTTCTCTCAGTATTTAGCTGTATGGGATATATTCTTCTTTGGTCTGTGAGATTCTCAAATCTTATGCCAACTGGTATTCCAACCCCCATGTACCAGAATGAGTGGGCCCAGTTCATAGGTTGATAGAAGATAAATGATTTCAGTTTTTCCCTTGTAAGAAGAAAAAAAAAAATCTTATCTCTGACATAAGCTGGTAATGCTTCATTAGCTTCATCAGTACTCTTGAGCTTTTAGCATTGATTAATAAGAAGAGGAGGCATTATTTCTTGTTTCTGATTCTATGCTTTAGACTCTTGTGAACACAATTGTTTGAGGATATGAAGGGGAAAGGGAGAATTGAGAGAAGAATGAATCTGCATTATCGGTGACTGATACTGTAATTTTATTCACTACATAAGGAATAAGATAACTCTTATTGTGGCCTTTGGCCATGAGTACCTGTGAGACTTATCTGTGTGTTCACAGAAGTTGTAGCAAATAACACACTGGAGAAAATAAGAGATGTCATTAAATTTTTGTAGATGCTGAATTTCCTAATTCTTAATCTCTAAATTTTGAAACACTATATAGGAATAGTAAACAGGTTAACACTCAAAGGGTTTTGATCAGTAATTCATATATTGTGGGACTTTGCATGTAGGAGATACATCAGGCAACACTATAGAAGACTAAAAAATTTATCATGCTCTTTCAAAGTCAGATGGAGCTTTCATATCAGTTTCATGATCACTGGCTCTTGGGCTTTGCTTTACAACCACTCTATCCTTTGAATTTGTTTTTTGTTTGTTTGTTTGTTTTTAATGAGGCAATTGGGGTTGAGTGACTTGCCCAGAGTCACACAGCTAAGAAGTGTTAAGTGTCTGAAATCAAATTAGAACTCAGGTCCTCCTGACTTGAGAACTGGTGCCGTGTATCTGTGCCACTTAGCTGCCCCTTATCCTTTGAATTTATCTCAATCTGCTAACTATTATCTAAACTGATATTATCTGCTAACTAAATCTAACTATTGACAAAGGCAAAAGATGTTTATTTCTAAACATCTCCTTCAATCCTAATGAAGTACTTGTGCATATTGTAGGTATTTAGTAATTGTTTATTGAGTTAGCTAGAATTTTATTAGTTAACTGAGTTTAGGAATATGTTGGCTACTAATACCTATTTGTTTATTTAGTTGTTTTTTGTTTTGTTTTTTTTTGGGGGGGGTTGTTAACTTTGTCAAATTCTGAGAATGAAGTTCCTCATAATTATGGTTTTGCTTCCTGCAATTCACTTAGCTTTTCCCTTTAAGAATTTATATACTGTATCATTCAGGGAAATTTCAGATATTAAAATTAATTTATTATCTATGGTACCTTTCAGCAATAATATAACTTTCCTGTTTATCTCTTTTTACTAAGTCTATTTTAGTCTATATAAGTTTATTTGATTTATATGAAATCATGATTGCTACCCCTATTTTTTAAAATTTCAACTGAGGCATAATAGATTTTACTTCAACTCCTTATTTTAATCCTATGTGAATCTTTATGTTTGAAATATATTTCTTGTAACAACATATTTTTGGATTCTGCTTTGTAATCAATTCAGTGAATCCATTAGGGAAGTGTTTTATAGGTATATTTATCCCATTCAAAATCTGAATTATTAATTATATACTCCTCTCCATCCTATCCATTTTATTTTCTCTCTCTTTGTACCCTACCCTATCTTATTATTGTCTATTTCTCTCTGCTTTTCTTCTTAATACTATCTCTTCTTCCTCTTCCTGTTCCTCCTCTTTTTCCTATGTTGTATAATGTTTTTATCCATAACTTGGACTCAAACATAGTTGGCATGGTCATCTGTGCATGACTCAGAGCTGGAATATATGATTAAAACAGTGGACAGGCATCTCAAAGCATCTTGGTAGGCTTGTGTATTTAATGATTTAATAAGATAAAATTAATGATTTAATAAGATAAAATTCAACAATGATGTTTAAGTCTTGCACTTGGGTAGAAATCAACTTTTAAATCCAAAGTGGGGGAGATATGAATAGACAACAGTTGTTCTGAAAACTATCTGGAGGTTTCAGCAGAATGAAGGCCCAATAAGTCTGAAGTACAGTGTGCAAATCAACAAAGGCTAAGGAGATCGGGGGTTGCATTACATGGAAGAGCTTCAAGAAACAGGGAAGCAATATTCTCTGCATAAGCCAGAGAAATTCCAGAATAGTACAACCCAGATAGTGAAAAGTTTTGAGTTCTTATATGGAAATCATTTAAAGGAAATTGAGTGCCTATTAAAGAGAAAACTGCTCTTTTCAAGTATTTGGAGGGTTATTATATAGAATGGGTGGGCTAGACTTGTTCTTTTTGGCTACAGAGGTCAGAACCAGGAACAAAATATGGAAGTTGCAAGAGAAAAAAATTTATAGGCTTGATTCAGAAAAAAAAAATCCATAACAATGAAAACTGTCCAAAAAAATGGAATGAGCTAACTATAGTAGTAGTGGATTCCCTGTAAGTAAGGGTCTTAAAATGGATGGATGACTATGATCTTATTATAGTGATTCCGTTCATGTATTTGTTGAACTAAATGGCTACTGAGTTCCCTTTCAGTTTCTTTGATTTCATGATTTTAGAACAACCATACCACACTTACTCAGATGCAACTTCACTGTAATCCTTACATCAACCACAGTTTTCCTCATGATTACATTCTACTATGCCATAATTTTGCTTTCATATGTCTGTAAATTCAAAACTATGGTTTTTCCAGTAGTAACGTATGACTATGAGAGTTTGAC
Source organism: Sminthopsis crassicaudata (assembly GCF_048593235.1). Lineage (NCBI taxonomy): Eukaryota > Metazoa > Chordata > Mammalia > Dasyuromorphia > Dasyuridae > Sminthopsis > Sminthopsis crassicaudata. The sequence continues at coordinate 325,031,057 of NC_133620.1, forward strand.
TATAACAAAAGCTTAGTTCCTCTGAATTGGTGGTTTTGAATTGTGGTGCTAGAGAATACTTTGGACAGCAAGATCAAATCAGTCAATATTTAAAAAAAATTAATTCAGACTATACTTTGGAAGAACAAATGCTAAAGCTGAAGTTTAAATTTTTTAATCACATAATGAGAAGATGGGACTCATTGGAAAAGAACTCAGTATTAGAAAATGTTGAAGGCAAAAGAAAAAGGGGACAGCAGAGGATAACATGAATAGATAGTATTGTGGAAATAGTGAACGAACATGAACTTGCATAGACTTCCTAAGATAATGCAAGATAGAAGAGCCTGGTATTCAGTGGTCTTTGGGGTCATGAAGAGTTGGACACAACTGAATGACTGAACAAGAGGGAGGGTAAATTAATGGAGATATTGATCAGAAATATAAAGCAGATAGTATTCATATAAGTGTAAGTATAAGAGAATAGGGAGGAGGGAAAATATACATTTAGCAATTGTAATTATAAATTTTGAATGCTATCAACTCACCCTTACAATCCTTTATCATTTTACCAAAACTGCTTTCTTCAAAGTTATTAATGATCTCTTACTTGCCAAATCCAATAGCCTTTTCTCAATCCTCATTCTCCTGGATCATTCTGTAGCCTTTGATGTTATTGTTCCCTCCTCCCTGATACTATCTTTTTTCTAGGTTTTTAAGACACCACTCTTTCCTGATTTTCTTTCTAAATATTTGATCATTCCGCTGAATACTTGAAATCATTCCCTCTAGTTCTAGTTGTCCCTTACTTTCTGCTACCAGGGGGGTATAATATGCATATATGAAATTATTAATATTTCTTCTAACAACCTAAATACCAAATTTTGATTCATCCAGCCTAGTATTTCACATGTTGTTCTTTGCATATAAGTTAAATAATTAATATATCTCAGGAGATGATAAACTCTTTGAGGGTCGGGATTGCCTTTTGCCACCTTTTGTACCTCTAGCACGTAAGACAGTGCCTGGCACATAGTAGGCATCTAATAAATGTTTTTGAATTGAACACATAAAAAGAAGATGATAATAGATTATAAGTCAGAATACAACAATAATACAATATGTTGTTTATAAGAAATACATGAAACCTAAAAAGTGTGTTAAAAGGATTAAAGCAAAATTTATTAGGCTTCCACTAGGAATTGCAATCACTATTTCAAACAAAGAAAAAAGCAAAAGAAACCTGATTAAAAGGGATAAACAGGGAACCTGTATTTTGCTAAAACACACCACTTTCAAGGAATCAGTGTAAATACTGAACATCATCTAAATTCTTAAAAGTTAAATGAGTTACAGAAGAGAAATAGACAATAAAAGCATAACAATGGAGGACTTCAATTTACCTCTCTCAGACCTAGCTAAATCTAACTAAACAATAAACAGGAAAAAAGTGAAAAAGTAGATTAGAATTTTTTAAAAGTTAGATATGATAGATCCTCTGGAGAAAATTGAATGACAATAGAAATGATTGTATTGATTTCTCTATGGCATCTTCACAAACTTTGATTATGGATTAAAGCATAGAAACTTTACAAATTCAGAAAGATAGAAATATTAAATACATTTTTATCATAATACAATAAAATTATATTTAATAAATTATCCATTAAGCATAGGTTAAAAATTAATTGGAAACTGAATTATAAATAATGTTTGAGACAAAGAATATAGGAACATTCACATATTTCATTAATGATAATGAAAACAGAGAAAAAATACCAAAATTCATGAGAAGCAGTAAAAGCAAAACTTAGGGGACAATGTATATTTCTAATTGCTTATGTCAAAAAAAATTCAAGGAGTTCTTTTTTTTTTGGTTTGTTTTTGTTTTTGTTGGCAGTGCATTAGAAGTTAAAAAGATGTCCATATACCTGCCAAGAAAAATCCAAGAACTATATAAATATAATTATAAAACACTTCTCACACAAATAAAGTCAGATAAACAATTGGAAAAATATCAATTGCTCATGGGTAGCTTGGTCTAATATAATAATATAATAAAAATGGCAATTCTGCCAAAATTGGTTTATTTGTTCAGTGCTATGCCAATCAAACTGCCAAAAATTTATTTTCTAGAACTAAAGAAAAAATAAAACCAGAATTAATCTGGAAGAACAAAAGGTCAAGAATTTCAAGGAATTAATGAAAAAAAAATACCAAGGATGGTAGGTTAGCAGTACCAAACCTAAAGCTAGATTATAAAGCATCAGTCATCAAAGCCATTTGGTACTAAGAAATAGAGTAGTGGATCAGTAGAATAGATGAGGTGCACACGACACAATAATCAAGATCTGTGGTAATCTAGTATTTGATAAACCTCCAACTCTAGCCTCTGGAATGATAACTCACTCTTTGACAAAAATTGCTGGGAAAACTGGAAAATATGTCAGAAGCTTGGCATAGATTTACATCTATGTAATAAGGTCAAAATGGGGCACATGATTTGGGTATAAAGAATGATGCCATACACAAATTAGGAGAGCAAAAGATAATTTACCTATCAGATCTTTGGATAAGGAAGGGATTTGTGACCAAAAAAGAACTATAGAACATTATGGAAGGCAAGATGTACAACTTTGATCACATTAAATTTAAAAAGTTAGCACAAAAAAATCCCAACAGAAACAAGATTAAAAGGGAAATACAAAACTTGGCAAAAAAAAATCTTTATAGACAGTGTTTCTGATAAAGGTCTCATTTCTAAAATATATAAATAATTGTGTCAAATTTATAAGAATACAAGTCATTCCCCCAATTAATAAATGGTCAAAGGATATGAACAGACAATTTTCAGAGGAAGAAATTAAAGCCATCTCTAGTCATATAAAAATGTTCCAAATCACTCTTGATTAGAGAAATGCAAATTAAAACGACTCTGAGGTGATATCTTACATCTCTCAGATTGGCTAAGATGACAGGAAAGAAAATGATAAATGTTGGAGGGGATGTGGGAAAACTGGGACATAATACATTGTTGGTGGAATTGTGAAATGATCTAACCATTCTGGAGAGCAATTTGGAACTATGCCCAAAGAACTATAAAACTGTACAAACCCTTTGACCTAGTAGTGCCATTACTACTGTACACCAAGGAAATCATAAAGGAGGGGAAAGGACCCACACATGTAAAAATGTTTGTAGTAGCTTTTTTTGTGGTAACAAAGAATTGGAAAAAGAATAGATGCCCATTATTTGGGGGAGTGGATGAACAAAGTTGTGGTATATGAAGATAATGGAATATTATTGTTCTATAAAAATGATGAACAAGCTGATTTTAGAAAAGTCTGGAAAGATTTACACAAACTGATGCTGAGCAAAACAAGCAGAACCAAGAATACATTGTATACAATAACAGCAAGAACATGTGATGATCACCTATGAAAGACTTGGTTCCTCTCAGTGGTTCAGTGATCCAAAGCAATCCCAATAGATTTTAGACAGAAAATGCCTTTCTGTATGCAGAAAAAGAACTATAAAGATTGAATATAAGTGTAAATCAATACATGCTATGTTCACTTCTTTTTTCTGTTTTCTTTCTCATGATTTTTCCCTTTTGCTCTAATTTTTCTCTCCCAACATGATTCATAAAGGAATGTGTATATAAAAATAAATTTTAAAAAAGAATAACCATAAATTGAGTAATGTATAAGCAAGACATATTACATGAATTTAATGAAATACTGTTGTTTCCTTTTATAAATTGATTCAGAGATCAGAATTAGAACATTTTATACAGTAACAGCAATGCTGTAAAACTAATGTATCTTGAAAAGCCTTTAGAGTCAAAAAGACCTGAGTTCAAAAATAGCCTTAGACATTAATTGTGTGATCCTGGGCAAGTCACTTCAATCCTGTTTGCCTTAATTTATTCATCTATAAAATGTGCTAAAGAAGGAAATGACAAAATTACCTGAGAAGAAAACCCCAAAAGGAGTCATGAAGAATTGGTTATGAAAACCATGCTTGAATAATCTCTTAGAGTTCTTTGAGTTTTAAAATAAGCTTGTAAATCAAAAGGGAACTGTTAGCTCTAGCATATTTATATTTTCAAAATGTTTTTGATGAGATGCTACCAAAAAAAGAAATTTCAAAAAATGACTTACTTTGGAACTGGAATAGTTTATCAATCATAAGGATCTAGTTTAGATTCAGGAGACAAAGAAGAGAAATAAATAGTTCTTCTCTGATTGGATGAAATATGAGCTATCGGGTTCCTTAGGGAAGATTCCCTATTAATTTTATTATTAATCCTATTTTAATAATTTCAAATAGAGAATGTATAGTCATATACATTCATAGGTGGAACTGAGTTCTTCCAAATGTTGAAAAAACAATTTAGATATAGCTCATTAAAAAAAATAAAGTTCTAGACTTATAGTTAGAAAATCTGGTTTTTCCTGCTTACTATTGAATGACCTTGGTAAGTCTCTTAATTGTTCGATTTGTAAAATGAAAATAATATTGGTAACCATGTTGTCAGGAAAACTTAGATTCAGGTTTTCCCTCTGCTGTATTGTAGTTGCATGATCATAGGCAAATAATTTTATGTTTTGGTGTCCCAGATGCTTCTCTAAAAACATCAGTTATTAATTGCTTTATCTATATTAGAAGTCAAACTTTGGAGCAATGTTTTTGTGCTGGAGTTTTCCACAATATTAAATCATTTGTTTTAGCTCAGAAAAAAATAAAATTTGAAAGGAACTCCATGATCCAAGAATTTCGGTTTCTATATATGTTGAACAACATTCTTCTCTACAACACATTAGACAAATGTTCATTCTCCCTGTATTTTAATATTTCTACTGAGGTAAAATCCATTGCCTCCAGGGTCATTTCACTTCTGAATAGCTATGACTGTTAGGAAGTTTTGCCTCACAGAGAGCCTAAAATTGTCTTTCTGCTTTTACTGACCATTGCTCTTAATCTGTTTGACCTGAGAAGGCAGATATAAATCTAATCCATTTCTTGTGTGACAGTTATCCAAATATTTGGAGACTGTTGTCTTCTCCAAGCTAAACCATTTCCACTTATTTCAATTAAACTTAATATGGCATGATCTCAAGACACTTCACTATCCTGGCTGCCCTCCAATGAGAGCTTATCAATAGTCTTTCTAAAACTTAGCACTTAGAACTGAACATAATACTCTGAATAGGATCTGCTTGGCCTAGTGTACAACTATGCTATTGTCTTACTAGTACTTAAAACTGCGTCTCTATTAAGGCATCTTAAGATTAAATTACCATTCTAATTTAAAATTACTTAAATAAATTGACCAAACTACCCATTTTAATGTCCAGACTAGCTCCCTGGAGGCCTCACGTTCAGCCAGAGTCAGGATAGGAGAAAGTCCTTGGTCTTTAGGGGGAGAAGTGAAGGAGACAGACAAAACTGCTAGGAGTTTTGCAAAAGATCTCTCCTTGATTTTTGAGCCCAGGATCTTCACCTTTCTCTTCCTCATCCTGCTGCCAAGTGAAATCTGGCCTCTGTTACCCTACCCTCTAATCCTCGCCTATGATTATCTTTACACCAAATATTGAACCAGCATCAATGATAAGAAGGGCCATTTATCCAAACATGCTAATAGAGTCATTGTCTTATTTTGAATAGGTAATTAGCCTTAAGTGCTTGGTTGTCTGATTCAAGGGCACCTATTCAAACTTTCAGCCCTTTACAACCCATACTCTTTGAACCTGAGATTCTTCTATCTAGCATATATGCTGGATAGAGGTTAGTGACAAAAAGTCAAAGATCTGGCACATATATGCCAAATATTTAAAGCTCATTTACATGGGCTTGTAAAGAACTGGAAAGTCAGTAATGTCCATCAACTGGAGGATGGCTTAATACTTTATTGTACATCAAAGGACATATTACTGGACTATAATCAGCAGTAAATATGATTAATATAGGGAAGCACCATATTAAGTAATACAAAATGAAATAAGAACCAGGAAAATCTTTTCAAAATGACTACAGTTGTGTAAATGGAAAGAATAACAAGCAGCACTGAATGTTGCAAATTTTAATAACCAAGTTTTGTATCAAAAAAAGAGTTTTGAGAAGACATCTACTTTTTACAAAAATGGGAGTCCATGAATTTGAAATTCTGTATTTTTAAAATGTGTTCATTGGTATTCTGCAACTTTTGCCTTTTCCCTTTAAAAAATTCTGTCACAATGGCTCACTTTGGCTGGTGGCAGGGGAAGAGAAGTGTAGATGATATAAAAAATAAAGGATATCAACAAAAATTAATTTTGAAAATATGGTATTTCTTTCTTGGGCTATTATGCCCCCATTTTGACACATTGATCTTGAAACCCACTAAAACACCTTGATCTTTTTTTTCAAATGAATTGCTGTCTAGTTTTATCTGCCCCTTTTTGTACTTTTGAAGATTAATTTTCTAATCCAAGGGTAATTGATAGCATTTATCTCTGTTAAATTTCATCGTACTAAGTTTTGATCCAATATTCTAGCTTGAGATTTTTTTTTATTCCTAACTGGCATTCAGCATATTAACTAACCTATTTGTCAGATTTGATAAGGATTTTTTGTGTCTTTGGGCTCCAATCCATTGTCCCGATTTCTGATTCAAAGCACTTCAAAGAGAGACCTTTTGATAAAACTTGCCTTCTCTGCAGTATCCCTGATTATAATTCTCAGAAGAACTTTCCTTACCTTTAGAATTCTTAATCCTGTCTCACTCACCATATCTCTCTATTCAATCTCATATCTATCTCATATAATTTGAATTCATAGCATTCATTAAGGAAATTTGCATTAGCTTTTTCCCTGGACCTTGAAAATTGTTACTCATCCCTCTACATGAATGGACACGTGTAAGTGCCTGCACACAAACAATACATGTATGTACATGCACACGCATACATACACCCTTATAAGCAATATAATATAATATCATCGAACCGTGATGAGTAATGCAATTTTCCTGTTAATCTTAATAGCAATAGATTAAAAACTCTCTAAGATGTCCAAGTTTTACCTAAGGTTTCTCTGTGAACAAAATAACTAGAGCTTTTTAAAGAAGCACTACTTCTGGCAGAATCATCTTTAACCTAAGTCTTTCTGATTGCCTTCCAATTTTTTAGGTGCTATCTGATACTGCCTCTATTCATGTCTTCATGCTTTAACTGAACTTATCAATTATACGTTTTCTATCTCTCAATTCATTGCACCTACCTTGTGTCAATAGAAAAACCCCAATTGATCTAATGGGTCTAGCTTTATTTTGGCCAATGTGAATGTGGGGTAATGCAGATGAACTTCAATTTAAGAAAGCACTTTTCTTATTTTATAGATAAAATAGAAGTAATGTGAACTTGACTAAGATTCTACAAATGCTAGATAATGAATCTGGATATTCAAATCCAATGCTGTTCAGTACTGTGATGCTTTTAATTGAATGAATAAATGAATTCCCACAAGATTGACCTTTCTCTTCTGGAAGAGAGTATTATTATCTGATACCTTTGCTACGTTTTTCACTGTCAAGCCAAACACATTTGTACTAATCTCACCATAAATACATCAGGATAATATAGTTTCTAAATTTTCAGTCAACTATGTGACTTTAAAGAGTAAAGGAGTGCATGTGGACATACTAGGGGGTCCAGTGGTATCTATGAAATGTAGAAAGACACAGAAAAAGTTTTTTACTGGAGGATAAAATGGAAGATTTTTTATTTGATACTGGGAGCAATTGGGAGGTATTGGAGTTTACTGAATAATGGATGGCATAGTCATACTAAGGAAGATTATCAAATATTTTGAGGCTGTGTCTTTTTAGGAAGATTAGTTGAATAATTTCCACAAGCTAACACCATACCATCCATAGACAGAACCAACCATTGATTGAAGCAAGTGAAGAAATATTGAATGCTTTGGATAAATTTACTTTGACAGTATACTTTCCAGGGATGTACACATTGAGGATGAGATTGACACACATTACCAGAGGTAGTTCAGTTTTTGGGAGGCTCTAAAAAAAAGCATGTGAGAGAAGAGGTTTGCCTACCAAATTGAAGGTTTACAGAGCTCTTGTGCTGACTTCATTGTTGCATGCCTGTGAAACTTGGATAGTCTACTGGTGCCACATCAGGAAACTGAATCACTTCCAGTTGAATTGTCTTAGGAAGACTTTGAAGATCACTTGGCAAGATAATTTACCAGACAATGAGGTTCTTTTTTAAGTTGACCTCAGACATTCAGACTCTACTGAAGAGAGCACAACTGTCATAGTCTGACCATGTTATTTGAATGAATGCCAGATGTACATCTGCCTAAAAAATTATTTTACAGAAAATCCATGCAAGAAAAGTACTCACATGACGGTCAGAAGAAACAATACCAGGATACTCTCAAGGTTTCTCTGAAGAACTTGGAATTGACTGTGAGACATATTGGCACAGGACCATCCAACATGGTGTACCAACATTAAAGAAGGTGCTGTATTCTATGAGCAAAGCAGAATTGCAGTTGTTCAAAAGAAACATAAGATGCACAAATTTAGAAACATCTCTACTCCAAATGTTCACATGAACTATTTGTACCTTACCTGTGATAGAGCCTTCTGAGTTCGTATTAGTCTGATCTAACACACTCTACTTTGACTCCAACATAGTGCTGTCATTTTGGTCTTCTTTGAGAATGAAAGACAGTAACCAACCAACCAACCAATTGGAGAGCTAAATGGAAGATAGACTGGAGCTAGGAGAAAAGAAAGATGGAGGCAAAACTAGAAAGCAATACATTAGTCCAACATGACAGGATGAGGATCTGCATGAGCATGGAGACAGTGTCAGAGGAAAAAAAGGGACCAAAGACAATAGAGGTTACAAAGGTAGAACGAGCAAATCCTTTATGTGGTATTTAGATAATTTAGTGGAAAGGGACTTAGCAAAAGAAACTTTATTCATTGGTTCTTCTCTTTTCCTGTATCATATATTTTTAAACTTCCCACTCATGATGCAAGTTAAGCTTTAGCCTTTGAGACACTTGGTCCAGTCTTTTAAGGAATGCTTTATCCTTAACAATATAAAGAATTAAGAATTCCTTGAGCCTTTTTACTTTGATTAGCAGAGAAATCAACCAATGTTTTATTAAGCTTTATTATTAGTAGAAATACTAGATACACACTCTGTAAAGTCATTGGAAAGCTCCTTTTAACTTTAACTTCTTGTAAATTCATCTGTAAATTCTTGTAAATGTACCTGATATTTTTGGTTCCCTCTCATCTTTGTTGCCTGGTCTTGTCATTAAATTCCATCACTAACTATGCAACTGTATACTGATGGCAGAGTGTAAAATTCTTCTCTAAAATGTAATGTTCTCTAGGAGCAGGTTTCTTGGAGAGCTTCTGGAGGCAGTCTTAGTTTACTTCAAATGTAGCCAGGAGTTAAAGTCCAAAGTCTTTACTTTCTCCTTCAAAGTCTTGAATCTTTTCCTGGGGCCCAGTTAGCTTTCTTGGAGGCCTATCTCTCTCCTTGGCTCCTAGAGCTTAAGCTCCTGCTGCCAGTCCTTTGCCTTCTCTCCGAATCCAAAGGTTTGTGCTTCAGCCTCCAGCCAGCACAAAGATGGAAAATGGAATGAATCTGACTCCACCTCTGAGAGAGTGGGCTTCTGGGCTTCTGGGCTTGTAGGCTTCTGACTTGTGAATCTCCCAAAGCCAATTCTAGTTGAGGTTCCCAGCTTATATATGCTCTCTAATGTGTGAACTCTCTTAAAAGTGTGAACTCTAAAGGTGTGAACTAAGTACATAAGCATTGTCTGTATCAATTACAGTGACTTAGCACCTTATTTCAAGTTCTGACCCATAATAGCAGAGGTAGGAGGTGTCTTTTCCTAGAAGCTTCTGAGAATAGTGCAGTGGAAAAAACTGAGTCAGAGAACCTGAATTCAAAGTTAGATCTGCATCTTATCATTAGCATGATCTTGGACAAATCATTCAATATTGCTAGATGTTAGTTTTCTCATCTGTAAAATGAGGGATTGGACTAGATGATGTCTTAGGTTCCTTCTAGTGTTACCTTTATATTATCTTCAAAAATTCAGGTTTCATTTGGAATTAATAGATTCTATATAGAATTCTATTGCAAACAGTAACTATCCTCTATTTAGTATTCAAGGGCCTTCATAGGCACCCTCCTCCTACACAACCACACACACACACACACACACACACACACACACACACACACTTTCCAGTCTTCTCATATTTTGATTGCCCCTGTTCCATGGACTTTGAGATCCAGTGACACTGGCCTCATTGTGGTTCATCACATAATATACTCTTAGCATTCTTAGCATTTTCACAGGCTATCTCTCTTGCTTGGAATACTCCCTGTGCTCACTCATCTTTGCTTCTTGGTTTCTCTGTGTTGTTTTCAAGCCTCAGCTGAAATCACATTTTGTATAAAAAGTCTTTTAAAATTTTTCTGTTAAATATTTTTTCATTCAGTAATAAATCTGCCTTCTCTCCTTCCAATGATAGAAAAATAAAACTCTTTTTAAAAACATCTATATTCAAGCAAAACAAATTTGTGCTTTGGCCATTTTGGCCATGCCCATATATACATATATACCCATGTACACATGTGTATATTTGTGTATGCATGATTCTACATTATGAATCCTTCTATCAGGAGGAGGGTAGCATACTTTATCATTAGTCCTCTGGAATTGTGGATGGTCCTTATGTTGATTAGAGTGCTGATTTATTTTTTAATTGTCTTTACCATATTGTTGTCATTGTGTAAATTGTTCTAGTTCTATTCAGTTCATATAACAAGTTTCTCTGAAATTATCCCTTTTATTATGTCTTATATCACAATAATATTTCATTATATTTCTAAACCATTACATGTTCAGCCATTTCCTAAATGATGGTCACCCCCCTCAGATTCTTATTCTATGCCACCTCAAAAAGAGCTATATATATTTTTGTATATCATTAAAATTTTGTTTTGCTTATATTCTCTTCATTAATTTATCTTCTTTTAAATTTTCCCTTCTCTTTCTGTCTTACTTCTCTATTAAATTAAATGTATTTCTGTACCTAATTTGTCTTTTATTCCCTCCTTTTTCAAATCTATTTTATAATGAGGTTCAAATATCAGTTATTCCCATACTTCTCTCTTTTTTGAATTTCCTCACACCTTAAATTTGAAATGATTTTATCTAGCTTTCTTTTCTCTTCCCCTTTCCTATCATATTCTTCCCCTCAGTTTCCATTTTTATTTAAGATTATCAAAATATAAGAAAACACTCTAATTATTTCCACTAAATCTATGAATCCCAATGGTAATACAGTTCAGAGAAGATAGCTGTACCATCTACCCACATGTGAATATAAGTAGTTTTTCCTTGTTAAGTCCTTTTGATTTCTTACTCATGTGTACCTTTTTATTATTCTCTTGACTCTTGCGTTTAAATTTCAAAGTTTCTGTGCAACTTTGGCTTTTCCATTAGGGATGTTGGGTAGTCCTTTATTTCATTAAGGGTCAATTTCTCTCCCTATATGATTATATTCGGTTTTGCTGGGTAAGCTATTAGTTGTAAAAAATCTAGATCTTTTGCCTTCTAGAATATTATATTCTAAGGTCTTATATTATTCTCTTAATACCTTTTCCAATTCTTTATTCCATAACTCATTTCTTTTCCAGTTTTCTCTCTAGCACTCTCATTTCATCTATATAAACATTTTTTTTTTAATTTTTAAAACATTCTTCATTTTTTTAAAGGAATTTTAATTGTATTTGTGACCAAGCTGTGTTTTACTTTGAGGTTTTGCTTGTAGACGTTCTAGAGTTATTCTCTTCTTCTGGGCTTGTGTCTTGATCATCTCTATAAAAATCATAACTTTTCATGATGGAATTTTTTCCCCCTGATTTTGCTTCCTGACTTTTGACTGTGGTAAGGATTGATCTCTGCATACTTGTAGAGGGAAGGTCTAGACCAGCGGTCCTCAGACTTTTTAAACAGAGGGCCAGTTCATTGTTCCTCAGACTGTTGGAGGGTCGGACTATAGTAAGAACAAAAACTCACACTCTGTTTCCGCCCCTCAACCCATTTGCCATAACCCGGCGGGCCGCATAAACTTCTTCAGCAGGCTGCATGTGGCCCACAGATGGTAGTTTGAGAACCCCTGGTCTAGACTGATAACATTGCTATTTTTGTTTTAGGTTTTTTTGTTTGTTTGTTTAGAATATTGACTTTTGTATTATTCCAGGATCTAAGAAACAAATCAGTATAGAGAACATTGTTTTCCTTCAAGGCAGTGTTTGATCACTGTCTCTTTCCCTTCTTTCAATCTATTATGTGCTCTGAAATTTCCTGACCTGTAGCAAGCTGTCGTCTCCAGAAGCTGCCGGATTGCTCTCTGGGAAGAGATCTGCTGTGTCTACTCAAATCTCTCAGACAGATTCTTCTTCCTGTAATGAACCGTTGTCTCCAGGCAGTTGCTGTTAACTCTTGTCCAGAGAAGTGACTTCCCTTCCTGCAGAGAGCCCCGTCAGGCCTGATGTAATGCAGAGACTTCTCCTCTTCCTGGAGTGCTGTCCTCCAGCCCTTGTCCTTCCCCAGTCCAATCTGCTCTCCAGGCCCAATATTGCCTCTTTTATCCTCCCAGAGAATGGGCGTGGGATAATGCAAGGGCTTCTGGGAAGAACCACTTCAACCAATGAGCTTGCTCCTTCTAGGATTCCTAAGGTGTAAACTCCCTTTACAAGTCTGAGCCAGAGAACTGTCAAGTCAACCTGAGTTCTCATCTAGTAATCCTAACAGTTTCTAAACAATAATAGTCTAGATCCAGGTACTATTAACCAGATGGAAAGCTATGTTTCCTCAGAATGAAAGAATTGTAGGCTTTCCTTTGGTCTGAGCTTTGTGCCCTGGTTATTCCTTAGAAGACTTCAGGTTAGGCTGAAAGCTGAAGCTGAGACCATACTCTTCTGGGATTTGAGTCACATTGCTTCTGCTTGATTTTGAACTTCCCCATCTTTCTGAATACTACCTAGAATGTTTAGATGGTGTTGTGTGTGGGTTGTTACCAAGAACAAAGTATCTCTCCACAATAGATGGATGAGTAGGAGCTTAATAAATCCTTATAGACCAACTGGCTGCTCTTACATCTTACAAAATGTCTAATAGATCAAATTTCCTGACATTTTTTACTTTCTTTTCTCCCTTATTGTTGTAGGATAATTTTGATACCCTCTATTCTCAACTATATGTTTTTTATCTCCTTCATTGCCTAGAGTTAGGGCCTAATCAAGGCAAGGCAAGGCAAGTGGAAGAAAACACTAAACTGTGTTTTGAGTTTTGACAAGTGGAGATATTAATAGAAGCCATTTTAAGTGATGGGGTCAGCATGAATAAAGAAGTCACAGAAGTATGAATGAATATTTAATGATCAAGGAATGGTAAGTAATACAGTATAGATGGGATAAATAGGGTATTAAGTAAAATATGAGAGTTGAATCATGAAAGGCTTGTATCATAGATCTAGAGCTGAAAGAGACCTCTTTTTATGTGACTTATCTGACTTTTTATATATGAGGAAACAAGTCACAGGGAAATTAAGGAACTTCCCAAAGATCACAGATAGTAAGCATTAGAAAAAAAGTATTTAAGTCCAGACCTCCTTAATCTAGACTCAGCACTCTTTCCACTGTACCACATAAAGAATTTATCATTTCTACTTTTGTAACTTCTCTTGTCTTTACTCCTTGCCTCATGAATACTTCTATCACCTATGCTAAACTAATGTATTAGCCTTCTGATTGGTCTTCATGTTTCCTTTCTCAGTGTTTAAGTTCATCTTCCCACTCAGCTATCCAACTAATCTCCTTAAAAACAAGTTTCTTCAAACTATTTGATGATCTTCCTTAATTACAAATTTGACCACTCATCCACGATGCTTCAGTAGTTTCCAGTTGCCTCCAGGATCAAATATAAAATACTCTATTTGACTTTTAAAGACCTTTATAATCTGACTCTTTCCTATTTTCTAATCTTTCTATACTTTACTTTGCTCATTTATTCTACAGTGCAGTTACATTGGCCTCCTTTCTCTTCTTTAAATAAGACATTTAATTTTCTGACAAATAGGTATGTTCATTGCTTTTCCCCGCTATGACTAGAATTCTTTCCTCCTCATATTTATCTCCTGGTACCCCTATTTTCTTCAGATCTCAGCTAATGTCCTGCCTTTTACAAGAAATCTTTTCTGGTTCTAAATCTTAGTACTTTTTGTCTGATTATCTTCTATTTATTCTGTTTATATCCTGTTTGTCCATAGTTGTTTGCATGATACCTTCCCAATAGACTCTGAACTCTATAAGAGTGAGGGCTGTCTTACCTTTCTTTATATTCTCAGCACTGAGTACAGTGCCCAGCATTGTAGGTCCTTAATAAATGCTTGTTGACCTAACTTTGTTCTGTGTAAAGGAAATAGATATTGAAGATTGTTGAGGAGAGGAGTGACATGATCATAGCTTTGACTTGGGAATAATAATCTGGCAGTATTATTGGGATTGGTACAGAATAGAAGTAGAGAAATCAGTTATCAATTATTAATCCAAGGAAAGGTAATAGAAACTTAAGGTAAGAGCAGCAATGGAAATGGCAAGTGATAGATGCACTCATTAATAAATCAAAGGTGGCATTTAGTGAATTTAGTGAATGAGCAAATGAGTAAAAAAAAAATCAAGAATCCATGGTAATTTAACCTTTTGAAATTGATGACAGAAATAGAGATGCCAGAAAGAAATGGTTTGGAAAAGAAGGAAGTTATTTGTTCGAATAGGACTTTATCCCTGATTAACCCCCAAAGTCTTCATCAAGTGCCATATTGTACTGTTAGGAGATTGTATCTCAAGATAATACAAGTAAACAAACATTTATTAGGTACCTATTTTTTATAAGGAACTACTCTCAGAACTGAGAATTCACAAATAATAATAACAGAAATAGAGGATGTTTATATAATGCTTTACAATTTTATCTAGCATTATTTACCACTTATCTGTATATCTTATCTCATTTTATTTTTGCAAAAATCCTATAAGGTAAGTGCTCTTATATTAACTGTATTTTATAGAGTTAGAAACTGAGGCTAGAAAATACTAAAGAAATTGGCCATTATGTGATCATAGCCAGTTATATTATCTAATTATGTGACTAGTTATGCGATCTACTAAGTGATCAAGTTAAGATTTGTGCTCAGATTTTCTTGACTTCAGGTTCAGTACTTTATTCACTATATTGCTTAGTTATCTAGATATTCTAGTGATTCTGAGGCATTACCAATGGGGTTATTTCTTCCAATAATGCAGTTACATGCCATGCATGTCCTGCTTATTCTGTGATAGGTTATTCAAGTCTTCCCATAAGTTTCCCACTGGTTCTGATTTAGGTCATGTGAGTCTTTTAAGGTTTTTCTGAAATCATATTGCTTGTTATTTTTTATAGCATAATATTTCATTAAAACCATATACCACAACTTATTCAATCAATTCTCAATTGATGGACATCTCCTCAATTATCAGTTCTTAGCTATCACAAAAAGAGCTGATATAATTTATATGTATATATTTATATAAATAGGTAGTTTTTCTTTTTTCCTTTTTAAATCTCTGGGATATAGACCTACTAGTGTTATTGCTGTATTTTGCACAGTTATATCATCATTTGAACATAGTTCCAAATTGCTCTCCAGATTACTTGGATCAGTTCACAATTCATCCAGAAGTGTGTGTGTGTGTGTGTGTGTGTGTGTGTGTGTGTGTGTGTGTGTGTGTGTGTACCAATTGTCCTACACTCCCTTCAACATTTATAATTTTTCCTTTTCTATCATATTAGAAGCCAACCTTATAGGTGTGAGCTGGTGTCTCAGAGTTGGTTTAATCAATAGTATAAAAAATCAATAGTGTTTTTGAGTATTTTCTTTATAGGACTATAGATAGATAGCTTTAATTTCTTCATCTGAAAACTTCCGGTTCATATCTTTTGACCATTTATCAATTGGTGAATGACTTACATTTTTATAAATTTGACCTCAGTTCTGTTTGAGAACTGAAATTGAGAAATGAAGCCTTATCAGAGATTTTGCTGTAATTGTTTCTCAACTTTTTGCTTTCCTTCTAATCTCATTTGCATTAATTTTGCTTCTTAAATTTCTTAAATTTTATGTAATGAAAGGCGTCCATTTTGTAGTTTGTGTTACTCTCTGTTTTTTATTGCTCTCTTCTATAATAATCTATCAGGTAAATTGTCCTTGCTCTTCTAATTTGCTTATGATATCACTTTTGATGTTTTTGACCTTACCTTGATAATGATGGAAAGTCTATACCAAAATCTTATTATATAGTCTTCAAATTTTCTCAACAGTTTTAGTTAAATAGTAAGTTTTTGTTCCAAATTCTAGGATCTTTGACTTTATCAAACACTAGATTACTCATTTATTACTGAATCTTGAGTACCTAATCTATTCCACTGATCCACCACTGTATTTCTTTGCTCATACCAGATAATTTTGATGATTACCACTTTATAATAATGAAGTCTAAGATGGTACAGCTAGGGCACCTTCATTTACACTTGTTCATTAATTTCATCGATATTCTTAACATTTTCTTTTTCCAGATGAATTTTGTTATGATTGTATCTAGCTTTAAAAAATAATGTCAGTATTTTGATTGGCATGGCATTGAATAAATAAATTAATTTAGGTAGAATTGATGTTTGTTATATTGACTTTTTCCAATTGTTTAATCTGATATATTTGTGTCTGTGAAGTGTTTTGTAATTGTGTTTATATAGTTCCTGGATTTGTGTTGGTAGGTAGAATCCCAAGTATTTTATATTGTTTACTGTTGGAATACATGGGAGAACTGTTGGAATGAATACACGGGAACCACCTGACAGTGCCTGCTGAAGATCTAACCCAGAATGGATCTCCTCTTGTGAGAGGATGATACAAGGAGACTGAGAGGCAGTTGCTGTTTTCTGACCTCTCTGACTGAGAGGCTATTGTGTTGTCTGACCTCTCTCCTCTTCTCTTTGCCTCCAATTTATCTCATTCCCAGTCCATAACACTTGTGTCAGCAAAGGCTGCCTTGCAACTCCTTCAGATATTATGTTCCACAGCTGTGGAGGCTCTTGGAGAATTGACCTGACCCTTAACAGATTACAGTTATTTTAAAATAAATTTCTCAAACTCAAGCTGCTGGATTTTATTGGTGATATATAGAAATTCTGATGATTTATGTAGGCTTATTTATATACTTCAAATTTACTGATGTTGGTAATTATTTCAACTAGTTTTTAGTTGAGTTTTAAAAGATTCTTCAAGGATACCTTTATATCATCTGCAAAAAATGATGGTTTTGTTTCCTTGTTGCCTATTCAAATACCTTCAATTTCTTTTTCTTGTCTTAATATTATAAATAGCATTTCCAAGACAATATTGAAAAAATAGTAGTATTAATGAACATGGTTGTTTAATCCTAATGTTATTGAGAGGTTTCTAGTTTATCCCCCATTATGCTCACTGATATAAAATCATAAACATTACTTATTTTACCAGGTTGACTTACATTTTTTCTTTTTGGTTGTTGTTGTTGCTGAGGCAATTGGGGTTAAGTGACCTGCCCAGGGTCATACAGCTAAGAAGTGTTAAGTGTGTCTGAAACCAGATTTGAACTCAGATCCTCCTGACTTCAGGGCTGGTGCTTTATCCACTGCACCACCTAGCTGCCCAACATTACTTATTTTCAGGAAAGCTTCATTAATTTTCATGCTACCTAGTACATTTAAGAGGAATGTGTGTTGTATTTTGTCAAAAACTTTTTCAGCATCTATTGATATAATCATATAATTTTTGTTAATTCTTTTTATTGATATGGTCAATTATACTGATAATTTTTTAATATTGAACCAGCCCTGTAGATTCCTCATATAAATCCCACCTGGCCATGGTGTATGATTCTTGTGAAATATTATTATAATCTCCATTGCTAGAATTTTATTTAAAACTTTTGCAAAAATAATTGTCTTTATTTTTGCTGTTTCTGGTTTGGATATCAGCACCATATTTGTGTTGTGAAAAGAACTTGGTAGGACTCATTTACAAGCAATATCATACAGGTTCTACTTAGATATAAATCCTAAGTATTTCTTTGGCTGCATCCCATAAATTTTGGTACATTGTCTTATTGTTTTCATTTTCTTTAAGTTATTATTCCCATGATTTGTTCTTTCACCCACTTATTCTTAAGCATTAGATTATGCTCAAACCCTTAACTTTACTTTGTATGTATCTCTTTGCTTCGTATATGTCTCTTGTAAACAACATATTATAAGATTCTAGTTTTTAATCCACTCTATTTTTTACTTCCATTTTATTGGTGCTTCCATTTTATTGGTGAATGCATCCCATTCACATCCACAGTTATGATTACTGTGTATCTCTCTCCCCCTCCCTCCCTTTCCTTGTCTTCCTCACCCTACCCCTTCCTTTCTCCTTCCTCCTTCCTCTGCCCTCTCTTTCATCTTGTGTACTTCCTCACTGGTGTTTTGCTTCTGACCTCTATTTTCCCTTCCTTCTCTCAGTCCCCCTTCCTCTCTTACACCGCTCTCTTCTACTTCCATATAGGGTAAAATGCATTTCTAAACTCACCTGAGTGCAGATGTAATTCTGTCTTTGAACTAACTCATATAAGGCTATAATGATATAAGGCTCAAGTGATGTCCATCCTACTCTCCCTCTTTCCTTCCATTGTAATAGATCTTTCATACCTCTTTGTGTTATATAATTTATACCATTTGACTTCTCCCTTTACTATTCTCCCAATCCTTTTTCCTCTCTTTATTCTTTTTATATCATCCCATCAAAATCAATTTATACCTGCACAGTCTGTCTATGTATACTCCTTCTAAATTCCCTAATGTAAAGTTTCTAAGATTTATAAGTATTATCTTTCCATGTAAGGATGTAAACAGTTTGGCCTTATTGGATCCCTTGTGTTTTCTCTTTCCTGTTTACTTGTTAAAGCTTTTCTTGAGTCTTGTACTTGAAAATCAGATTTCTATTTAGCTCTCATCTTTTCATCCTTAGTAATTAAAAGTTCTCTTATTTCATTTAATATACATTTTTTTCTCTTGAAGAATTATCTTCGATTTCACTGAATAGATGATTGAGAAGATTCACTGAGTAATGTAATAATCCAAGCTCCTTTGCCTTCTGGAATATTATGTTTTAAGCCCTCCTATTCTTTAAAGTGGAACTTGCTAAATCCTGCATAATCTGTGGTTCTATCATATTGAATTATTTCTTTCTTATTGCTTGCAATATTTTCTCCTTAATCTAGGAGTTCTTGAACTTGACTATAATATTCCTGGGACTTTTCCTTTTTGGATCTCTTTCAGAGTTCATGGATAGGTTATTTCAATTTCCATTTTCTTCTACTTTTTTTCTAGAATGTTAGGGCCATTTTTCCTTGATTTCTTAAAACACATACCTTTGCTCCTTTTTTGACCATGATTTTCACACAACATTGCCTATATAATCCTCTCTTCCTCATCTTGACTCCTTAGCAAATCTGTCCAAATCTCCACTGACCTCTTCTATCTTGTCCTTTTTCTGCTTATCCTATTGTTAATTTTGTCCTTCTAAGTGTCAGTCTTTGATTATTCCTATTATCTATTGCATTTGCTCCTAATTATATCCTGCTGAATGAAAACTGGAGCATTCTGGGTGTACAAAAAATTTGTTATATAATTTTAACTTGCTGTTTACTTTCACAACCTTCTATTTTACTCACTATCCCATTTACTACAGCAGCTTTTCCAAAGCTTTTCAGTCCTCCTAATCCCTTGTACAGCTCTTCCCTGTCCCTATCTCTCAGCTAAGAGCTTTACCTGATATTTCATTTGAAAAAATTAAGGTCACTTACTAAAAACTCACTTTTCTCCTTCCTCCTTATCTCTTGTCAGTCAGATGCCTTCTATTACTTTTCCTTCCATTCCTCCCTCACAAGGAAAAATAACTCTTCTACATTCCAAAGCAAACTTTTTCCTTCCTAAGTGATCCTTTTCCATCCCGTCTTCTCCAGTAAATTGCTCCCTTTTTCATTCTCATTCTCTCACCCATCTTCAATATCTCCTTGTTTAGTTGTTGTTTCCCTCTTACCTAAAAAAAATGTACCCATGTCTTCCCTATTCTCAAAAACTCTCATTTCATTCATCCACCCCTGCTATCTCTTGTCCAATATCTTTACTTCCTTTTGTAACTAAACTCCTTGCAAGGGCCATCTGCAATTGATACCTCTGCTTCCTTTCCAAATTTACTCTCTTTTTAATCTTTAATAATTTAATTTTGGCTTTCATTATCATCATTCAACTAAAGCAGCTCCAAAGTTATTAATGATCTCTTAACTTCCAAATCTAATGATCTTTTCTATAACTTATACTTTTTTCTTCTTGGCCTCCTTTGCCATTATTGATCCCCCCTTGAATCTCCCTTCTCTCAAGGTTTTTGTGACAGTTTTTTTTTCCTAATTTTCCTACAATTTGTCAAATTTCCTTATCAATCTTCTTTGCTGGATCTTTGTATAAGGTTATCCCCCCTAAGGTTTCCTACTGAGCCCTCTTCTCTATCTATGCTATTTCATTTGTTTATCTTACCAGCTCCTGAATTCAACAATCATCTCTATGCAGAGCATTATCTGGTCTTTTCGCCTTGTCCTTGTTCTCTATTGACCTCTTGTCTCACATCTTTAACTGCTTATTGAATATTTCCAAGTGTTTCTCACAGATATCTTAAATTAAAAATGTCTGAAATTGAACTTATTTTTCTGTAAAAAAAAATTTTCCCTCTTCCTAACAACCTAATTTTTGTCCAGTATACCCCTATCCTCCCAGTCACATTGCCTTGAAATCTGTCATTCTTAAATCCTGAATCTCATCTCTCTTATCTAGTCAGTAATCAAGTTATATAGCTTTGCTTTTCCCTCCATAACATTTCTTTAGTTAATCACCTTCTTTTCTCTGGCATTGCTACTAGCTGCTCTTTATATGTTCAGACCTAACTGTTTTGGGATCATGACAGACAATTTCTGTGAATAACAGTTCCAGGAAAGTCAACACATGAAGTTTAGATCTATAAACATCACTAACCTAGCCTAAATTTGTTTTTGCTGAAATATGGCTTGATTTTGATGTATTATTGAGAGAGAAGGGAGCAATGTTACAGAATGTAATAAAATGTGTACTATAGTATAACAACATAATAAAATATAATAAAAATATACTGTCATGTAGGTAATATTTTCATGAATAAGAAACATTGTATCTGAAAAAATTGGTTGCTTTGCTGCAGCTTTATTTTGGATTTCTTAATCAGAACTTTATTGTTAGTTTAGACACTATTCATCTGATTGCTGTCTCATTTAATAAAAATTGAATTTACTTTTTAAATTGATATTTGTGATTAAAAGGAAAACTCTTCAATTAATTGGAATATAAACCTCAGTTCAAAGTTCTTATGAAATACTGAACTATGAAGTTTAATTTATCAATAAAATCAACTTGAAAGAACACTAGAGTAGTAGTGAGATGAGTGGGATTCAAATCTAACTCTACTATTTGATAACTCTGTGTGATCTTATGCAAGTCAAATTCCTTTTGTTGTGAATAACACCTGCCCCACTTACTTCATAGGATTATTTATATCAAGTAATCAATATAAAAAAAACTTTTAAAAATTATCAATCTCTACACAGATATGAAATTTTTAAAATTACAAAGTTTCTAATTAATTAATTAAAATTATGTGAATATTGCTACTTTAAGAACACCTCTCCTGGTCAACTCTGGACCAACTTTTTTTTTTATATTAACCATGAAATTGTTATACAGTTTATATAGCCTAATCAAATTAACTTGTTTTAAAGAAAGAAAATGAACATCTGAACAAAAAAAATGTTTACAAATCTACTAGAAAAAATTATAGTTGGGAATTTGATACAATTATAAGTTGTATATCCTACCCTCTTATTGGTTAGTTCTTAAATCTAGAATTGTTAAGAAAAAATGTAGGTTGTGGAGTTATGATTCCATAACCATGGCAACATTTTTTTTTTCTGTTCCAAGTTGCCAACATATTTGTTTTATTGCTAACATCTTTTAGGAACTCAAAATAGAGCAGCTACTGGATTACTACTACTGCTGCTTCCTAAATTGTTCAGCACATATTTTGATTATAAACTTAAGTAGCTGTGGGCAACAGCAGAGTAGGGATTAGTAGGTAAGAGCAGAACCAGGGCAGCTAATTACTTACATAGGACTTGGAGTTACCAAAACGTGGAAAGGTAGGTATACTAAGAATTTAAGGGAGCAGGACAGGTATTTAAAAGTACATAGTCATGAGTGGAATTGTAAGATTGGAGGTCAACAGAGAGATTGGGTCAATCCATAGGAGTTGATGACATCATCAAGTGGTTAGTAGAGAGGGAGAAGGGAAAAAAACACCTATGGTTCGAGGGCATATTTCAGAAGAGGATCCAGCAAAGGAGCAATCAGATAGGTAGCAGGAAAACTAGGAGAGAGTGGTATCCCAAAAACCTATAGAAAAAAAGAATATAAAGGAGGAAAAGATAACAATACCAAAGACTATAAGAGAGATCAAGGAGAATAAGGATAAAAAAAGACCCTTTGATTTAGCAAATATGAGATCATTGGTAATTGGAGAAAATAGTTTCACGGGAATGATAAATTCAGAAACCAGATTATAAAGAGTTAAGAAAAGAAGAAAGAGAAAGGAGAAAGTGGAGGCAACCTATTTAAGGAGTTTAGCTCCAAAGGACAAAAGAAATAAAGGACCGATTACAATGGGGGTGGGAAGATTTTTATTTTTTGGTTATTGTTTTTTTTTTTTCAGGATAGGAGAGTCATAAGCATGTTTTATACAGTAGGAAACAAGCCAGAAAAAAAGAAAGAAAAAGAAAGACAGAGAAAAAGAGACAGACACAGAAAGAAAGGAAAGATGGAGATGACAGAGGAGACAATTTGTTAGAAATGAAGTGGAATAAGATTGCTTGAGCAAGTAGAGGGGTTAACCAAGGTGTAAAGTCAATTTTATCACATGAGACTGGAGTGAAAGAGAAGGCATCTGAATGATAGGAGATGAGGGAGAGGGGAGAAGAAAGAATTCACAACAAATGACATCATATTTTTCTCTAAAACATGGGGCAAGATTCTCACCTTAGTGAGTTGGGGAGAGTGGGCATTTTGAGGAGTTATTAAAACATTTGGAAGAACTACTGTGGATAATGGGAGAGTGAATTGATAAAGGAGATAAATTAGGATTGCCTAGCAACAGTTGGGGGACCTTTTGATATAATGAAGCATAAATTTGTAGTGGACCCAGTCAAAAGAGTGTTTGTTATTTCTCCATTTTCAGTCAGCAGCACATGTATAGAAGTGAAGAAATTTACACATGTGATTGAAGAGAGTGATCCAAGGCTGAGGCTTGGCTGCATATAATTGGTGAATTAGGGAACTAGGGTTTCAAAAGATAAGGACAACATAGAATTAAATTGGTTCACTATGGAATCAAGATAGGAAGAAGAGGAGTTGCTAAAGCTGGTGACGTGATAGAGAACAAGGGGGGGGGGTCAAGAACTGGAGATTATGGTGCAGGGGAAGAATATATATATGTAAAGTAGAGAGTGGTGAAAAGCCAATAGATTATGATTTGCAGTCTCCTTTGTCTATTTAAAAAATACCTATTTGAATGTAGCAAACTAGCATTTTTACCACTATGTTAAATAATAGTGATCATAATGGACATCCTTGCTTTATAGGTAATCTCTTTAAAAAATTTTTAGCTCTTGGTTTTATGTTGCCAACAATTTCCCCATACATTCCTCCTCCCACCTCCCAGAAATTTATACCTCATAACAAAGGATTTTATTTAAAGGAGAAAGAAGAAAACATTTGTAAAAACCAATCAATACATCCAAAAAATAATCTAATAATATATGCAGTGTTCAACACCCATACACTCCACATCTAGTATAAAGACGTGTCTTCTCATATCTTTGCTTTCAAATTTGTTCTTAATAATTTTGTAACATTTCAGTTTAAAATGTTATTTCTGTTTACATTGGAAAATAGTGGTCATTGTTAATAATTTTCCAATTTTTGCTTATTATTTTTGTATCTGATTATCTAAGTTTTTCCATGTTTTTTGCATTCATTGTATTTGTCATTCCTTAGTGCACAATAATATTCCATTATATTCATGTGCCACAACTTTTTAAAACTATTTATTCCTCAGTTGATAAGTGTATGCCTTATTTACAGTTCTTTGCTATCAGAAAAAGTACTGTTATAAATATTTTCTTGTTGACACCCAAAGTTCTATCCTGGTCCCTCTTCTACTTCTACACTACTTTACCAGGTAATCTCATCATTTCCTGTGGATATAACTGTTGTCTCGTGCTGATAATTTTCAGATCTATTTACCCCAAACTGATATATTTTCTGGCCTCCAGTCTTTCATCACCTATTGTCACTGGCATTACATCTCCAATTACCTATTTCTAACTAGATGTACTATAGATATCTGAAACTCAACATGTCCAAAACTAAACTATCATTCTCTCCAAATCCACTCTTTATATTTTCTCTTACTATTAAAAATGCCATTTCCTCCTCAATTTCCCAGGCTCAAGTTGTCATTTCCCTTATCCAATGTATTTCATTATTTTTCCCTTTGTAATATCTTCTGCATATGCCTCTTTTTCTCTACTTCACATTATCATTACTTTTAGTATAAGCCCTCATCCCTCATTTTTGGACTGTTACAGTAGCCTTGTGGTTGGTTTCTCTGCTACAAGTCCTCCCTAATCCAGTCTATACTCCATCTGTCAGATTGTGTTCCCAAAGCACATCTAATCATATCACCTGTTACTCAAGGAACTAATAGTTCCTGTTACTTTTAAGTATCAAATATTAAATCCTATTTGACTTCTAAGTCCTTTCATAACTTAGCCCTTTCCTATCTTTCCACTCTTCTTAGACCTTACTTACTTCACCCCATGTATTTTGTGATTCAATAAAACTGATCTCTTCATTATTTGCATATGATATTCCAACTTCTGACATTTTCCTGAGTGTCTCCTACCCTTGCAATTATCTCCACCTCCCATCCCCACATCTCTGCCTTCTGGTTTTCTTGGATTCATTTGAAGCTCAACTAAAGTACCACTTTTTACATATTTCCCAATCCCCTTTAATGCTTGTACCTTTTCTCAAATGATCATCTCCAGTTTCCTGTATTTATCTTGTTTATATATAGCTGTTTACATATTATCACTCTCATTAGGCTGAGCTTCTTGAGAAAAGGGGCTGTTTTTTGTTTTTCTTTGTATCCCCTGGACTTAGAACAGTACCTAACACATAGTGAGTAATTAATATGTGCTTGATGACTTGATTTGGCATATTAAGAATTCTTTCTTTTTATCAATGACCTTCTGGAAATATATGCTTTCTAGGATGATCTCCACGTAAGTGTATAATAAGTCTTTGAGCCACTTTATTTACACAATTCCAAAGTGCTTTCCAGAATGGTTCTTCTAATTCATACTTCTACCAAGAGTATATTTCCACAACCACTATAACAGTGACTATTCCAATATTTTGTCATCTTTGTCAAGTTTCAGAGTGAGACCTCATAATTGTTTTGATTTGCATTTTTTATATTAATGATTTAGAGCATTCTTTCATATTGGTAATTATTTATTTAAGAACTATCCATATCCTTTGACCACTTTCCTCTTGGGGAATGACTATTTCATATATATATATATATATTTTGTTGTTTTTAATATCTGTTTCCAAACATTTGATGCAAAGATTTTTCCCCTTCTTGACTTCATTCATTCTTATCTTAGATGCATTAATTTTGTTTATCCAAAAGGTTTTCAGATTTATAAAATCAAAATTAAACATTTTACTTTTGCAATTGTCCCTATATTTTGATTAAGAATTCATCCTCCACTCATAGCTATAAAAGACTGTTTCTCTTCTATTTTTTTTTTATTCAGTTCATGTAACTATTTTCGTACTTATTGCAAAATGTTATTTAAGATGTTGGTCTAAAAATCCTGCCAGACTGCTTTCTAGTTTTCCCAGTAGTTTTTAATCAAATAGAGAATCTTTCGTAAGTAATTTATATTTTAAGGTTTGTTGAACACTGGGTTACTGAGTTTCATTATTTCTGATTCTCGCTTTTATAATCTAATCTATTAAACTTTTCTATTTTTTAACAAATAATAAATGCTTTTATAATTGATAATTTATAATATAGTATTGAGGGTTCTGGCATTATAGCACATCCCTGTAGTTCCTGCAGCTGGAGAAGCTCTTGTTAATGTATCAGTTAAACTTAGAAGTTCTGAGGTACCCCCAACCAAAAATTAAACTTGAAATACAAAAATTAAAAGGAGAAATCAATAATATTGAAAGTAAAAAAACTATTGAATTAATAAATAAAACCAAGAGTTGGTTTTATGAAAAAGCCAATAAAATAGATAAACCTTTGGTAAATCTGATCAGAAAAAAGAAAGAGGAAAATCAAATTGTTAGTCTTACAAATGAAAAGGGGGATCTTTCCACCAATGAAGAGGAAATTAGAGAAATAATGAGTTACTTTGCCCAACTTTATGCCAATAAATTTGATAACTTAAGTGAAATGGATGACTTCCTCCAAAAATATAGGCTTCCTAGATTAACAGAGGAGGAAATAAATTGCTTAAATAGTACCATTTCAGAAAAAGAAATAGAACAAGCTATTAATCAACTCCCCAGGAAAAAATCCCCTGGACCAGATGGATTTACATGTGAATTCTACCAAACATTTAAAGAACAATTAGCCCCAATGCTATATAAACTATTTGGAAAAATAGGGAATGAAGGAGTCCTACCAAACTCCTTTTATGACACAGACATGGTACTGATACCTAAACCAGGTCGATCGAAAACTGAGAAAGAAAATTATAGACCAATTTCCTTAATGAATATTGATGCTAAAATCTTAAATAAGATATTAGCAAAAAGACTTCAGAAAATCATCCCCAGGATAATACACTATGATCAAGTAGGATTCATACCAGGAATGCAGGGCTGGTTTAATATTAGGAAAACTATTAGTATAATTGACCATATTAATAATCAAATTAATAAAAACCATATGATCATCTCTATAGATGCAGAAAAAGCATTTGACAAAATCCAACATCCATTCCTACTAAAAACTCTTGAGAGTATAGGAATAAATGGATTATTCCTTAGAATAATCAGGAGCATATATTTAAGACCTTCAGTAAGCATAATATGCAATAGAAATAAACTTCAACCTTTCCCAGTAAGATCAGGAGTGAAACAAGGTTGCCCACTATCACCATTACTATTCAATATAGTACTAGAAACTCTAGCCTTGGCAATAAGAGCCAAGAAAGAGATCCAAGGAATTAGAGTAGGAAATGAGGAAATCAAACTATCATTCTTTGCAGATGACATGATGGTATACTTAGAGAACCCCAAAGACTCTGCTAAAAAGCTATTAGAAATAATTCAGAATTTTAGCAAAGTGGCAGGATATAAAATAAATCCACATAAATCCTCAGCATTCTTATATATCACCAACAAAATGCAACAGCAAGAGATACAAAGAGAAATTACATTCCAAACAAATGTTGAGAGTATAAAGTATTTGGGAATCCATCTACCAAAGAATAGTCAGGAATTATATGAGAAAAATTACAAAACACTTGCCACAAAAATAAAGTCAGATTTAAATAATTGGAAGACATTCAGTGCTCTTGGATAGGCCGAGCGAATATAATAAAGAGGACAATACTCCCCAAACTAATCTATTTATTTAGTGCTATACCAATCAGACTGCCAAGAAACTATTTTAATGACCTAGAAAAAATAACAACAAAATTCATATGGAAGAATAAAAGGTCGAGAATTGCAAGGGAACTAATGAAAAAAAAAGTCAGATGAAGGTGGTCTAAGTGTACCTGATCTAAAGCTATATTATATAGCAGCAGTCACCAAAACCATTTGGTACTGGCTAAGAAATAGAACGGTAGATCAGTGGAACAGATTAGATACAAAGGACAAAAAAGGGTACATCTATAGCAATCTAATCTTTGACAAACCCAAAGATACCAACATTAGGGACAAAAATGCATTATTCGGAAGAAACTGTTGGGAAAACTGGAAATTAGTATGGCAGAAATTAGATATGGACCCACACTTAACACCATATACCAAGATAAGATCAAAATGGGTCCATGATTTAGGCATAAAGAATGAGATCATAAATAGATTAGAGGAACAGAGAATAGTCTACCTCTCAGACCTGTGGAGGAGGAAGGAATTTATGACCAGAGGAGAATTAGAGATCATTATTGATCACAAAATAGAAGATTTTGATTACATTAAACTAAAAAGTTTCTGTACAAACAATACTAATGCAAACAAGATTAGAAGGGAAGTAACAAATTGGGAAAATATTTTTAAAAGTAAAGGTTCTGACAAAGGTCTCATTTCCAAAATATATAGAGAACTGACCCTGATTTATAGGACACCAAACCATTCTCCAATTGATAAATGGTCAAGGGATATGAACAGACAATTCTCAGATGATGAAATTGAAACTATTTCCACTCATATGAAAGAGTGTTCCAAATCACTACTGATCAGAGAAATGCAAATTAAGACAACTCTGAGATACCACTACACACCTGTCAGATTGGCTAAAATGACAGGAACAAATAATGATGAATGTTGGAGGGGATGTGGGAAAACTGGGACACTGATACATTGTTGGTGGAGTTGTGAAAGAATCCAGCCATTCTGGAGAGCAATTTGGAACTATGCCCAAAAAGTTATCAAACTGTGCATACCCTTTGACCCAGCAGTACTACTACTGGGATTATATCCCAAAGAAATTCTAAAGAGTGGAAAGGGACCTGTATGTGCCAAAATGTTTGTGGCAGCTCTTTTTGTTGTAGCTAGAAACTGGAAGTTGAATGGATGTCCATCAATTGGAGAATGGTTGGGTAAATTGCGGTATATGAGGTTATGGAATATTATTGCTCTGTAAGAAATGACCAGCAGGAGGAATACAGAGAGACTTAAATCAACTGTTGCTGAGTGAAATGAGCAGAACCAGAAGATCACTATACACTTCAACAACAATACTGTATGAGGATGTATTCTGATGGAAGTGGAAATCTTCAACATAAAGAAGATCCAACTCACTTCCAGTTGATCAATGATGGACAGAAATAACTATACCCAGAGAAGGAACACTGGGAAGCGAATGTAAATTGTTAGCACTACTGTCTATCTACCCAGGTTACTTATACCTTCGGAAGCTAATAATTAATGTGCAACAAGAAAATGGTATTTACACACATATATTGTATCTAGGTTATATTGTAACACATGTAAAATGTATGGGATTACCTGCCATCCATGGGGAGGGAGTGGAGGAAGGGAGGGGATAATTTGGAAAAATGAATAAAAAAAAAAGAAGTTCTGAGGTATAATATGGTTAAAGTAAGTCAGATTTATCTATATTTATATATAGATACACACACACACTATCTGGCACCAATATGATGAATTCCCAGGAGTAGAAGATCACCAACCTTGTGAGATACAAACCAACCTAAGTAAGAAAAGGTTAAAGCTTTTTTTGTTGGTTAGTATTGAAATCTGTCCCATAAGTGGCCATTCTGGGTGAGAGGGTATCGCATCTCAAAACACAATATAATAAAATTTAAAAAAATTTACATTTGGAAATACTATTCCTCATTTTTCTTCATTCCTGTTGTTTTAAAAAATTGTGTATTTGAGTATATCTGTATACATACAAACATCTTCAGTTCCCAAGCTCTTTTAGGAATGCATGTTTGAACAGGTGTTGATTTCAACTTTCTATCTTAAAAGGTTTACTTAGAAACAATAGCAATATTTTGGATGTCATGTTATTCATCTTGTAATTTTTTTATCTCTCCAGGTGATTTAACTGTTTGTGATCTAGGATTGGAGATGAAATTTCTTTCTCCTTTTTAGTTGTCTTTTCCCATTATATTCATCTCTCACTCCCTTTCTGAATCTTCCTTATTTGATGTTGAATTTATGTCCAAGGCTGAATCTGACAGTTTCTTCAGTCTTTTCTCTGGTTTAAAAAAAATTACTTTTAATTGGCTTCAGTTACTTTTTTTTTGGGGGGGGGGGGCATTTATTCCTGTGCTTTATATGCTTTTGGGAAAAACCAGTTTTTTCAAAACTTTTTTTCAGGCATATAGTAGGTTTTTTATTATTTAATTAATGTGATACATTATGATTATAGTTTTCCTTGTAATGAACCAATCCTATATCACTAGTATAAACATAATTTTGAATAATTCTTTTAATATGTTGTTGTAGCCTCTGTGCTAATATTTGGCTTTATTTTTTTGAATCAGTGATCATAAGGCAAATTTGCCTATGATTTTCTTTTTCTATATATATGGTTATATCAGAAAATAAAGTTTGAATGGTTTCTTTCATTTCCTATTTTTACCAGCAGTTTATATAAAATTATAATTATCTTTTCTTTGAATATTTGATAGAACTCACTTG
Source organism: Sminthopsis crassicaudata (assembly GCF_048593235.1). Lineage (NCBI taxonomy): Eukaryota > Metazoa > Chordata > Mammalia > Dasyuromorphia > Dasyuridae > Sminthopsis > Sminthopsis crassicaudata. Next base: position 325,061,828 of record NC_133620.1, read on the forward strand.
TAAATCATTTATCTTTTCTTTTTCTTTGAGAGTTCATTCATGGTTTATTCATTGTCTTTTTTCTGTGTGCGATTTATATATCTAATACACACACATATATAATGTGCTTCTCTGTGTCTTTTTTAAAAAATATATTCATCCATTTCATCTAAATTATCTTTTTTGTATATATATACATATATATATAATTTGGCAAAATATTTTCTGATAATTTAGTTCATCTTCTATTGTTAAAATTTCTTTCCTTCTGTGATGTTTATATAATGCAATGGATGGAGAACTGGTCTTGAAGTGGATGGAGAACTTGTCCTGAAGTCAGGAGGATCTAAATTCAAATTTGGCCTCAAACATTTAATACACATTATCTGTGGGATCCTGGGCAAATCACTTAACCCCAATTGCCTCACAACCCCCAATCACCAAAAAATCTTTTTTAAACAAGCTATTTGTTAGTTTCCTTTTTTATATATTTTATTTCCTCTCAATTACAACTAAAAACAAATTTTAACACTTTTTAAAAAATTTTGAGTTCCAGGCTTTATCCTTTCTTCCGTTCCCTCCTCTCACTGTGTACAGTGACTCCGGTTCTGCTCACTTTTCTTAGCATCAGTTTATGTAAGTCTTTCCAGGTTTTCCTGAAATCATTCAGCTTGTCATTTCTTTATGGCACAATAATATTCCATTTACAATTATATACCACAATTTATTCAAATATTTTACAATTGATGGACATCCACTCAATTTCCAATTCTCAGCTTCCATAAAAAGAGCTGTTTTAAATATTTTTGTACAAATAAATCCTTCTCCCTTTTTTGATCTCTTTGGGCCATAGACATAGTAGTGGTATTGCTGGATCAAAGGATGTACACAGTTTTATAGCCCTTTGGGCATAGTTCCAAATTGCTTTCCAGAATTAATGGATCAATTTACTACTCTCTGAGTAGTGCATTGACATCCTAATTTTCCCACATCCATTCCAACATTTGTCGTTTTGCTTTTAACAGTTTTTCATATGCCTATAGATACCTTTGGGTTTTCTTTGTGTATGTGTGTGTCTAAAAACTTCCTATTGATATCCTTTGGTCAGTTATCATTTGGGAAATTACTTCTGTTCTTATAAATTTGACATGTTTTTCTATTCAAGAAATTAGCACTTTGTCAGAGATATTTGATGTAGTTATTTTCCCCTATTTTCTGCCTTTTTTTCTAATTTAGGTTGTACTGTTTTGTTTTGTTTATGCAATAAAACTTTTTTTTAATTTTATAGAACCAAAATAATCCATTTTATATTTTGCAATGGTCTATTTTATTTTGTCTTAAATTTTTCCTTTATCCATAGATTTGACAGGTAAACTTCCCACACTCTCCTAGTTTGCTTATGTGTTAGTTGTTGGATTTTTTTTTTTTTTAACAATTACTGGATTAAATCTTAATTCAATGGATTTTATCATTTGTTTTCAGTTGTATTAATCACTTCTTTAATTTTTTACATTTCTGCTTTACTTTTTAGATTTTTTAGTTTCTTAACTTGTTAGTGTTAATTACACACTTTATATATCTGTTCTTTCTTAGTTTGATGGATGTAACTGTTTAGAATAAAAAATTTTCCCCTGAGGTTTACTTTAGATATCCCATTAGTTTTAAAATGTTACATTGTAATAATCTTCATCTATGAAAACTTCAGTTGTGTCTATAATGTATTCTTTGACTTAAGAATTAGAATTTAATTATTTAATCTTCCACCAGTTTTACTTAAATTTCCAATGACCCTTTCTTTTTTTAAAAAATTTATTATTCCAGATACATTCAAAGATAGTTTCCAACATTCACCTTTGCAAAACCTTATGTTCCAAATTTTTCTCTCTTCCTCCTCCTGCCATACTCCTTAAGACAGCAAGCAATACAATACAGGTCAAATATGTGCAATTTTTCCAAATATATTTCCATATTTGGCATGATATTCAAGAAAAAATCACATCAAAAGAAAAACATGAGAAAGAAAAAAAAAAAAGCTGGTAAACAAACAACAACAACAAAGGTGAAAATACTATGTTACAATCCACATTCAGTCCCCACAGTCTTCTCTCTAAATGTAAATGGCTCTATCTATAAGCCTATGGGAATTGGCCTGAATCACCTTATTGTTGAAAAGAGCCAAGTCCATCACAGTTGGTCTTTACATAATCATTTTGTTGCTGTGTACAACATTCTCTTGGTTCTACTTGCTTCACTTGGCATCAGTCTCTTCAGGCCTTTCTGAAATCATCCTGCTGATCATTTCCTAGAGAGCAATAACATTACATTAGCTTCATATCCCATAACTTATTCAACCATTCCCCAATTGGTGGACATCTTCTCAGTTTCCAGTTCCTTGCCAGTACAAAAAGGGCTGCTACAAAGATTTTTTAATACATGTGGGTCCTTTTCCATTTTTATGATTTCTTTGAAATGCGAAACAAGCAGAGACACTGATGGATCAAAGGGTATGCACAATTTTATAACCCTTTGGGCGTAGTTCCAAATTGCTCTCCAGAATGGTTGGATCATTTCACAACTCCATCAACATTGTATTTGTGTCCCAGTTTTCCCATGTCATTCAACATTTATCATTATCTTTTCCTGTTATTTTAGCATATTTGAGAGGTGTAAAGTGATACCTCAGAGTTATCTTAATTTACCTTCCTCTAATCAATAATGATTAGAGTATTTTTAACATGGCTTTAATTTCTTCATCTAAAAATTGTTCATATCTTTTGGCTATTTATCAATTGGGGAATGAATTCTTATAAATTTAAGTCAATTCTCTATATATTTTAGAAGGGAGGCCATTATCAGAAACACTGGCTGTAAATTTTATCACCCAGTTTTCTGATTTCTTTCTAATCTTGGCTACATTGGTTTTCTTTGTTTCACTTTTAATTTAATATAATCAAATTATCTATTTTGCATTTCATAATGTTCTTTAGTTCTTCTTTGGCCATAAATCCCTCCCTTCTCCAAAGATATTACAGGTAGACTATCCTTTATTATCCTAATTTGCTTATTTAGACATTATTTTGACAAAAAGAATCTAAATCATGAACCCATTTTGGCTTTATTTTAGTATGGTATCTTGGAATGCAAGATGTTGGTCAACGCCTAGTTTCTGCCATACTGTTTTCCAGTTTTCCCAGCAACTTTTGTCAATTAGTGAGTTCTTATCCCAGAAGCTGGAGTCTTTAGGTTTATCAAACACTAGATTACTATAATCATTGTGTCTTGTGAGTTTAACCCCCTCCATTCATCCACTGCTCTATTTCTTAGCCAGTGCCAAATGGTACTGATAACTCCCACTTTATGATATAGTTTTAGGCCAGGTGCAGCTAGGTTATCTTCCTTTGAATTAAAAAAAATATATCAATTCCCTTGAAGTTTTTGACCTTTTGTTCTTCCAGATGAATTTTGTAGTGGCAGTTTGATTACTATAGTACTGAATACATAGATTAATTTAGACTGAATTGTCATTTTTATTATATTAACTTGGACTACCCCTGAACACTTGATATTCTTCCAATTATTTAGATATAACTTTATGTATGTGAGAAGTATTTTGTAAATGTGTTCATATAGTTTTGGGCTTTGTAATGGCTGGTAGACTCCAAATATTTTATATTGTCTACATTTATTTTAATTGGAATTTCTGTTTCTATCTCTTGCTGTTGGACTTTGTTGATAAAATATAGAAATGTTGATGATTTATATGGATTTATTTTATATCCTGTGACTTTGTTAAAGTTGTTGTTTGTAGTAGTTTTATAGTTGATTCTCTAGGATTCTCTAACTATATTATATCATCTGCAAAGAATGATAGTTTTGTTTCCTCATTACCTACTCTAATTCCTTCAATTTTCCTTCTCTTATACTTAAAGCTAACATTTCTAGTACAATATTGAATAATAGTGGTGATTCTAAGCAAACTATTTTTATACCCCATCTAATTGGGAATGCTTCTAGCTTATCTGCATTACAAATAATGCTTGCTAGTAATTTTAGATAGATGATTCTTATTATTTTAAGAAAAATTCCATTTATTCCTGTGCTCTTTAGTTTTGTTTTTTTTAAATAGGAATAAGTGTTGTGTTTTATCTAATGCTTTTTCTGTGCTTACTGAGATAATTATGTAATTTCTATAGTTTGGTTATTGATATGGTCAATTATACTAATAGTTTTCCTGCTATTAAATCAACTCTGCATCCCTGGTATATATCCCACTTGATCATAATGTATTATCCTGGTGATAAATTGCTGTAATCTATATCCTAATATTTTATTTAAGAGTTTTGCATTTATATTCATTAGAGAAATTGGTCTATAATTTTCTTGTTCTGTTTTGGTCCTTCTTGATTTAGATATCTGTGTAGTAAAAGGAATTTGGTAGGACGACATCTTCCCCTATTTCTTCACATAGTTTATATAGTGTTAAATTAATGATTGGTTGAATTCACTTGTAAATCTGTCTGACCCTGGAGATTTTTTTCTTTGGTAGTTCATTAATGGTTTGTTCAATTTCCTTTTTGTAAAATGGTACTATTTAAGTATTTTATTTTTTCATCTATTATTCTCAATTATCTGCATTTTTGTCAGTATTCATCCATTTCACTTAGATTATCAGATTTATTGGTGTGCAATTGCATAAAATAGTTACTGATTATTGCTTTAATTATCTCTTTCTTTATTGGTGGTAAATTAACCCTTTTCATTTTTTGATACTGATCATTTTATTTTCTTCTTTCCTTTACTAATCAAATTAACCCAGAGTTTATCAATTTTGTTGGGTTTTTTCCTAAAACCAATTTTTAATTTTTCTTATTAATATAATAGTTTTCTTACTTTGAATTTTATTAATCTCTCCTTTGATTTTCAGAATTTTGAATTTGGTATCAATAGAGGATTTTTAATTTGTTCCTTTTCCAACTTTTCTTCCTTATCTCTTTTAATTATATCTATTTTTGCTTTGCTTTATCTGAGATCAGGATCACTACCCCTGATTTTTTTTTTTTTTACTTCAATTGAAGAATAATAGATTCTGCTCCAACCTTTTACCTTTACTCCTACATATCACTCTACTTTAAATGTATTTCTAGTCCAGTGTGCAATCTGCTTCTTTTTTATGGGAGAATTCATTCTTTTCACATTCACAGTTAAAATAACTAACACTGTGTTTCTCACTATCTTACTTTCCCCAAGTTTTATTTCACTTTCTATTTGAAAAAGCTCATTATGCCATGATTGAAACTGCAATCATTTAAAAAGCCTTGAACAGCAACATAAATGTTATGTGTTTTATATATATATATATATATATATATATATATATATATATATATATATATATATAAAATCAACACATTAGTTTTGAGACACTTCATAAATAAAGCAATATCTTTTCTTTAGTGTAAAATGTGAACCTCCATATGTGTTCCACAATTTAATTAGCTATTGTCAACATCATCTTAATAATTCATCAGATTTGTACTGTCACACATCTGCTGATTTAACAATAGTAGATTTTTATTTGAAACTGACCAATCTTTTCTTTCCATTTGCCATGCAGTATTGATATACTTTATTATTGAGTTTAGAATCAGAAAAATCATGTTAAAATAAGAGCAATAAAAGAAACTACTTTGCTAGAACTTTGTTTTAATGTTAATGTTCATCCATATAAGTCAAGAAAAGAAAGAGAAATGGATTGAAATAATATTAGACACAATTGTGAGACCATTTTCTCTAGAAAATGAAATGAGAGTCATTAATTTGAAACCATTTTAACACAACAGTAGAAGCAATTGCAAGGCTACATTCTCTTCAGAGGCAGGCATGAAATGGATTACTCCACTATCCTTGTTCAACACATCAGTAGATCTCTCTTGTTTGAGACAAGAAGTCATATAGTGCTTGTCAATTCTAATCTAGTAGATTCAGGCCTTTGTTCAGAAATTTCATGTTGAAGTAATTGAATTCAAGATACAAAATAACAAATATACAATTTTGATTCTAGCTGAAATAATTTTTCTTTGCTATAGTTATGATGATAAAAATAAGGACTATTTATGATTTTATTCTATGACTCCCAATGCCATAAATTAGTTCTAATCTTGATTTTTTTTTTTTTTTTTTTGCTGAGGTAGTTGGGGGTTAAGTGACTTGCCTGGGTCACACAGCCAGGAAGTGTTAAGTGTATGAGACCAGATTTGAACTTAATCCTCATGACTTCAGGGCTGATGCTCTATCCACTGTACCACCTAGCTGCCCCTAATATTGTTATTTCAAATTTTTATTATTCAATGTGTGTTGAAAGAATATCAGGTTTAATCTCATGATCACTCTACTAATTCCTTCAGGAAATTTTGGCAGAGTGTTGTCATCCGAAATGGAAGAAATAAATGCAGGTTTTTATATGAATAATTGGGAAATTCCCTTAAGACTTTATAAATATTGTTTAAAAGTATAGGTAGAAGAAGAAAAGGAGATGGAGATAGCATTTCCATTTATATTCTTAAATACTTATGAAAGTCTTTTATCAGGAATGCCATTTCTAATAAGAGTCCCTCCCTTTAAAAACAATAGGTTATTTCTGATATGGAGGCTCAAGTTCACAAATTGAGAGAAGAGTTGATTCAAGTAAACTCTCAAAGAAAACAGCAGCTTGTAGAGCTTGGACTTCTTCGGGAAGAAGAAAAACAACGAGCAGCTAGAGACCATGAGACCATTGTGAACAAATTGAAAGCTGACTCAGAAAAAATGAAGTTAGAACTGAAAATGACACATGCAGCTGAAACAGAGTTAACATTGGAAAAGGTAAGCTATGGTAAATTTATTCTCTAGAATTTTTGTTCAAAAAGTCATAAACTCTAAATATAAATTATAAAGCAATATCTATTTAAATTATTAGACCTCTCTGAGGAGACTCTTGATTTGTGATTTATGGAGTAATTAAGAATGAGAATTAATTTTTTACTATAATATACTTTCATATTGAGCAAATTGAGTACTTTGCCATATTTTTAAGTTCTATCAAAAGTAATAATAATAATGATTACTAGTTTTCATATGGAACTTAAAAGTTTGCAAAGCATTTTGTAAACATTATCTCTTTTTATCCATGCAACAATCCTACACATAGGTACTATCATTGCCTCATTTTTGCCCATGAGAAAATGAAAGCAAATAGAGTTTAAGTGACTAGTCTAGAATCATTCAGCTGAATACTGAGGCCAGATTGAAATTTAGGCCTTCCTGAACTCTCAAGTTTAGAATTCTATCCGCTGTACTACATAGTTGCCCACAAGAGTCTTCTGCTTAAGATTCATAAAGACTGAATGAGATACTTGCTAGTTCATGCCTTATGCCTCCTTTTAGTTATTCCAGGAAAACCTTCTAAAACAAAGTTTAGGTTTGGCACATGTATCAGGTTTTCTCCAAAGAGATTAAGGGTCTTATCCAGAAAAGTCTAGAAATCTTACTTAATATACAAAATAGTAGATAAAAAATATAGAATAGATATGTATTTTCTCTACCACCAAAAAAAAAAAAAAAATGCTTGTGTTTATGAAACAGTGAACCAGGAACCTATCACTCCCATTATGTTCTTGTGCTTGGTTAATAAATAAAACATGAATCATTTTGCAGGACCACCTTAGATCTGTATTGTTCATACAACTCACTATAGATCAATATCTTCTGACAAATATATATAGCTCATCCTGGTTTCATTGAACATCTACTTTGAGAAGAATATAGCTACAGGAAATAGTTCTTGCTACTAGCACTTAGAGCTCCCAGTGGCTCTGGAACTTTCCAGTTCATAAGGTATAACTAAGTCTGGAAACATTCATCTCAGGATGGCTATTCAATTACCTTTTCTCAAATTAAAAAAAAAAATACAAAACAGAAGAAGAAGCTAAAAACTTGAGATCCAATCTCAAGTTTATCAGATCATAGACACACACACACACACACACACACACACTCCTTATAAGATCTGTACTACTATAATTGTTGCGCCTATGGAAGGGGCAGGAAAAAAGGGAGACCTCCCCATTTTATTTAAAGTTCAAGAAAGAAGTAGCTCAGTCTGACACATTTGAAGTAAGAAAATGAAAGAAAGCAGAAGTTGTTTTTCTTTTTAAATCTGCTGATTGGGTGACAACTCCTATCTCAATTACAAGTCACTTGAGCATAATTCTCCCCCACTCCAAATAGGAACTGAGGTATCAACTAGAAGCTTCTAATTGCATGTGCCCATTTTCAAGGTGCCAGAGCACGAATGTCAACATATGTGTCTTGAGAAAGAAGAAAGGACACATTTATCCTAGTTAGAAGCATTTGTTATCATTTAGCTTCCATAGAATACAATCTACTATTTGGTCACTATTCTGTAAAAACTACTTTTCCAAATTAATTTCTAGGCATCTTAACCTTCTGGATCTTAAATATAAATGTGGAAATATACTGGTGTAGTTATGTGTATGTATATAACTAAAATATATTTGTTATAAAAATCCTATACTTCATAACTAATTTATCTTATCTGTTATTGAACCTTTTGATTCTCTTATTACTAATAGTTAAGATCCTTTAAAGTGCTCTTTCTAGGTTAATTCTTTTCTGACTCAATCCAGTTTCATCCTGAATCAAGAGGACTTTTTACCTTTTCAATTTTTTTGAATTTTTTTTTTACATTATGTTTATTTCCAAATATATCATTCCCTTTTTTACTCCCTAGAACAATCATTTTTAACACCATCCAAATCTGACAAAAATATATATATTGTTCTACCCTAAGAATCTTTTATCTCTGCTATGAAGGGAAGGAAGTATATTTTCCCCCTTCTTTTTAAAAGGCAAGTTTGATTATTATAATTAATTATTATTATTATTGCTGTTCTTGTTGTTACTACTACAACTATAATAGCATTCAGTGACAAGTTTCTTGTTGTAGAACCTCACTGGTTACTTTTTGAATTCCATTATGCCAACTATCCACCATGCTTGTTCTCTTATTTCTGGACTTCCTTGTGCTGCCTGCTGCTAGCAGTATTCCCTCTTGCCAATCTTAGATATGACTGGTCTCCATGTCCCTGTTATTCTGAATCTGACTTATTTTTATCACCAACTAAAGCTTGATTATGACAAGTTTTTTTTTTTTTTTTGGTTTCTAAACACAAAGTGAAAGTAGCAGATTAGCTAAGGTAAGAGTCATAAGAAGTAACAGTCTATACTCATATAAAGAGGAAGAAAATTGAAAAACCATAAAAATAGTTATAGAAATTAGAAGCCCACCATGCTGAGACTTGTTTATATAGAGGCAAGCAATGTTAATACTCAGCTAACCTCTAAAGACTTCATTCCTTTATCATATTGAAAGATAATTGATATCTATCATAATGATCCTCTAATACAAAAGGTTTTGTTGTATTTGGAATACTTTGTTTAATAAAGGACTTTCTTAAATGTTTAATGATCATTCTTCTATTTTATTATTCTATATAATAAAATGTGTAACAGTTAGATGATGTAGTTGACAATACTGGACCTGAAGTCAAAAAGACCTAATCTTTCTGAATTTAAATCTGACCTCTGATCCTTAATAGTTGTGTGATCCAGAAAGTCTCTTAATCCTGTTTGTCTCAATTTCCTCATCTCTAAAATGAGCTAACGAAGAAAATGGCAAACCACTCCAGTATTTTTGCAGAGAAAACCGCAATATGGTCATGAAGAGTCAGACATGACTAAAAATGACTGAACAGCAACAATAAATACACATTAAAATTTTTAAAATTCCATAATAAGTAAAATCTCCAATGTTTTAATGCCTTAATTATCTGCAAAATTGATGTTATAGAATTTCCTTTCCTTATGCCAGATAAATGAAGCTTCAGTATTTAATAGATGTGAGGAAAGGCATTGCCATTAAATAATGATTATAGTATCCAGAAATTCAAGGAATCCTAGAGGTCATTCAGTTTTTCAAATGAGGAAACTGATGTGCAGAGATGGGAAGCCAATTCATTCATTCAGTAATTTGATTATTTATTGAGAATTTCATTTAGTCAAGGCACTGTGCTAGGTACAGAGAGAAATGAAAAGATGAATAAAGCACAATATCCAGCCGCTAACACATGAGTGAGATAAATTCAAGTTTTCTGAAAAAAAAATTGAAAAAAATAAAGAAAATCCATATTAAAATATAAATTTCTGTCCAAGTGGCCCGATATTAGCCTTAGAGTCAGTCAGACCTAAATTCAAATATTGACACAGACAGTTCTTTTGTCTGTGACCCTAGATAAATCACTCTCTATTTGTCTCAGCTTCCTCATCTGTAAAATGAGGGTGATTATAGTATATGCTTCAAGGAGCCGTAATGAAGAACAAATGAGATAATGCACATAATTCAATTTTGCAAACAAAGTACTATATAAATGCTAGTATGATTTAAGTATCTAGGTACTTCATCTTCTATAAGTTTGAATCCAGGGTTTTATTGTGGCGTGTTTTTTTTGTGACCCTGAATTCTCAAAGAATATTCCAACAGAGTTAAGCTCCAAGTGGTAGCTTTAACACTTTTTTTTTTTTTAAAGTACACAAAGCTTTTAAGTATAAAATCAGCAATGTAATATATGTATGTGGTCCAAGATCCAGCATAGGTAGGTTTAGAGAAGTTAATAAAAAGATTTTTTCCCCCTTAGGAAAGAAGGGAATAAGCATTTATATAGCATCTACCAAATTCCAGGTATTATGTTAAGTACTTTACAGATATTATTTCATTTAAGCCTCCCAACAGTCCTGGGAGATAGGTGCTATTATTATCCCCATTTTACAGTTGAGGAAATCGATAAAGAGGAATTAAGTTACTTTTCAAGGATCATTCAACTAGAAAGAATCTGAGGCCATATTTGAACTCAGATCTTCCTGAAGTTGGGCCCAAGATTCCTAGCTACTGCACCACTTAGTTCCGTGGCAATACTTAGCAAAACCTAAACATCTAACACAATACTCCTTGATCATCTCATTGCCACTTAGACTCAGAAACTTAACTGTAAAGAACTTAATTTTTCATCTCCAGACCTTCCGCCTTTGGCCCTTGCTGTGTCATCAGTGAGTCTGTCTTATGGTATTTTTTTTTTTTTTTCAGTCCAGGGCAGCCTTTACTTTAGTCCCAGCCTTCTCATTAACAGTTGCCTTGCTACCTCATGAGTACCCTCTGTTGCTCTTCCCCCTTTCTTTATTTTCAGTTTAGCAAACATAATCAAATTAATATTTACCATTGTGAAATGGCATATCAATCTATGTCAATCCAGTCCTAAATGGCTCCCTCACTATCCCTGCAATAGTTCAAGTTATGATATTCTACCCTGATCAACTTCTTCCCTCTGTGATTTATCTTCCTCTATTAAAATATAAGTTCCTTGTGGATAGTGCTGAATAAAATTACTAGTAAAAATTAAGAGTTTAATTGCTTTGTCATTAATTCATCCATACTAAAGAGTCTATTACTAGAAGAAATATGCCAGTAAAATCACAAATCCTTGAAATAACATCCTCCATATTCTAAATAGTTTAAGATCATGTATAAGTATTTTCTCCAAAATATTGTGTGTGGGACAATAGGGACCACAAAAATAATTAGAGAATCTCGAAATAAGAAAAACAAAAAGGGGGTTATTATGATCTCCCTAGAAAGGACAACCCTCATCTGACAAGGGATTTGTCAGTAAAGAAGTGCAAAACACAAACTGCAAAACACAAGATTAAATAGAGTAGATTAGATTTTAATAGATTAAAAATTTTTGAGGGGAGGAGAAGGGTTGGTATAAGGCAGGAATATTCCCAGAACCTAGAATACTGTCTTGCTAGTTGATTTGAATAGAATCTTTCTGCACACAGATGAACTATTCCTCTTCAGATTCAAATTGACTTCAATGGCACCTATTAGGTGATTCTCATAGATGATCTTTCCATAGTAAATAAAGTGATAGTAATTCCTATGAATTCCCTTTTCACTTCATAATAATGAAACTAATAAGTTTTAACTCTTGTTTGATTGACCTGCAAGGGTCGAGGGGAGTTGCCTTTGATTCTGTCATCCAATCATAAAGTATTTCCTGTGTCATTTTCTTTCTTGGGGAAACTGAAAGCCCCTGTGATCCTTTCTTATTTATTAAGGAATTACTCACACTTAGAATCTATTGATTGAGCAGGCTTAGATTTCTGGCCTTTGGTGATTACATTATTTGTGCCAATTGTATTAATATGCCAAATTCTTCCATTTCCCCACTTTAACTTGTATATACTTTGCATTTATTTACATGATAATTTCCTGTGGTATATTGTAATCTCCTAAATTATAGAGAGGTTTCATTTTTATCTTTGTATCCACAGAGTTAGTTCGGTGTTGGAATGTAATAGGCTCTTAATAAATTCTGTTAAATTGAGTTGTTAGTTACTTCAGGAACTTCATGTTAAAAGAAACACGCAATTCTCTAATCAGAGTCAGAATATTAGGGTAAAATGTTACTCGAAATAAGTAGTATTGCAATAATGCAGTACTTAAGCATAGCTATATATTTCAGAAATTCAAATATTTATTTAAATAATTATGTTTTAAATTATATATTTAAATATATAATGAAGTAGTATAGACATACTAAAACATTATAACAGTATTGATAGACTTTTTTTTTTTTAAGTCTTTGTGAAATCAGCATCACTGTAATGAATATGAAATTCTTGGGCTCCAACCTTAAAATAATAGCTGAAGAAATAAGATTGAATTTTTCTAGCTAGGAGTCATCTAAAGGCTGTAATGAACAATTCAGTGTCTTTTATAAATTTAAGGAAAGTAGCACATAGCATAATTATTTAAAGCCAACATCATAGAATGTAAACCCTTGAAAGTTACTGTTAAAGGATTAATATTAATTTATGAAGACATAATTTTAATTTAAAATGGATTTTTTTATCTCAATTTAATTTTTTTACTGATCTTTTCTGTTATTTTTAATTTTGTTAAAATGTTAACTTCCTCATATTTGTTAAGTTATAGAGCTTGACAAATTTTGAAAATAATTTTAAAATTAATTTCAATCAATTTGCTCATGATCATTACATGCTCTTTCTTTGACATATCTTTAATTGCCAAATGCATATTAGGTACCTCTACCTGTATGTGCTACTATTATCTTAAAATTTCTTAAAATTCGATCCATTGCCCCTCAACAAATAAAGCCAGAAAATTTCATTGTAACATAGATATAAGGCTATGAGATATGAGGAATAATGTGAAATTAGTTCAGAAAGGTAGTCTGGAATTACCTTTCTTGTGAAGGGCTTTAAAAACAAAGCTAAAGAGGTATAGGATAGGGAGTTGGGCCCTCAAATGTCTAAAATATGAAGCTGAGTCCCAATCAGAAGGGAGAGCATTAAAAGAGGATGAAAGGATTTGATGCTGCTGGAAAAGGAACTAGAGAAAGTAAAGGGGAAAATGCAAGAAGTAAGTGGCTGTGGACATAAGAGAAAGTCTAAAAGTTCAAAACTCTAAGGAAGAAAGTCTGTGTAAAAACTTAGTTCTGAAGCCGATAAATCCATAGAGGTTCTGCTTCTACGGAACAATAAATAAAATCTTCAGGTGAGTACACTATGAACAAGTATTATGTTTTGAAGTAAAATAAACTAAACTCTGGCTTTAGAAAATAAAATTTTAGAAATAAACTAAACTCTGGCTTTAGAAAATAAAATTTTAAATTCTACAAAAGATCAAGAACCATTATTAGCAAGAAATTATAGGATGGTTCAAAATAAAAATAAAACTTAAAAAAAGAAGAAAGAGATGAAATATAGGTCAGAAATCAGAGCAAAGTTCATGTCAAAACAAACTTCAGGATTCAAAACATAATAAAGATGATAGATAATCTCTTCACAGAAGAAGAGATTCTGAAATCTAAAATAATAGATATAGAACAATAAAATTCATGAGGAAAAAATTTGACAGAAAAGAAGTAACATTTTAAAAAGACTACATCAATTTTATTGAAACCAATGTAACTGACTTAAAAGTACATAAACATAACCTGAGGATTCTATATCTACCAGAAAAACAGGACAAATTGAAATATTAAAAAATAAAATAAAAACTCAAATACCATATTAGAGGAGATATTATGAGATAACTTTCCAGAATACTTATGAGATAACTTTCCAGAATACTTAAATGTATATTGCAAAGCAAAGCACTGATCAACTGAATTTATAGATCAGTAATAGAAATAATATTTGAATTTTCAAGGTGTATATGATTATTTTTTTTACAATTTCAACAACAAATTTTGCAAACATCCACAGAAAGACCTTCAAATATGAAGGAATACCAATTCATATAATACAGGATCCTTCAGTCATTATAAGAAATAAAAGAATAAAATAATGTGTCCCCAAATTCAGGGGAGCATAAACTTATCAAAAAAATAACTTATCCTTTAAACCTGAACCCAAACTTCAGTGAGAAAAGATGGAAATTTAATAGAAGAGACATTTCTATCTTAAAAAAAATTCACAGGTAAAGATAGTTTTTAATTTGCAACCATCCCAATATTAGGAAAAGGAAGGCTAAATGACCACAATTCTCAAAACTAAGTAATTAAAATAACTTTTCGCATGTTTATAAAACATTATTTTTGGAGGGAAAAAAAGGAAATCTAATAGAGATAAGAAGACAAAGATATCTTTAAGGAGCTAAAGGACCCTAAGTGACTAAAGATTTAATAAAAACATAAAGAATCAGGAGATGCAATGGAAGAAGAGCTGGATGTGTGCTCCATGAACTAAATTCTGTAATCCTTTAAAAGTGAATTAATATCATTTCTAGAAGGTATAATACAATGGAAAGATGCAAGAATAAATAGGGTGAGAAAAGAGCTAATAGAGAATTGTAGATTGCCATCATTCCACCTACAAAGATCATTTGGAGCCAGGTTATTATGTGGGGTTATATAGCTAAAAAAGAGTTTATATTTTATAAGATAAGCAAAAATAAAAATTCAAAATATATAAACAAGGAAATCATGTTTAAATATTCCAGGAACAATTGAAATACCATTATTAAATGTATGAAAATATATCTACATCAAACAACATAATTCATAAGCAAATTCATAAGGGTTCTGAATTACAAAAAGATAAAATTATGGAACTGTAATTATGAAAGATTTTAATATTCCTTTTTTAGAACTGTATAAATCTAACAGCAAGATAAACAAAAAATGAAAAAAATGTAGCTGAAAAAAATTGTTAGATAAGTTAGATATGAAAAGAAGAACATTAGAAATTTTTTAAATGGTCTCCAATTGATAAATGGTCAAAGGATATGAACAGACAATTCTCAGATGATGAAATTGAAACTATATCCACTCATATGAAAGTGTTTCAAATCACTACTGATCAGAGAAATGCAAATTAAGACAACTCTGAGATACCACTACACACCTGTCAGATTGGCTAAGATGACAGGAACAAATAATGATGAATGTTGGAGGGGATGTGGGAAAACTGGGACACTAATACATTGTTGGTGGAGTTGTGAAAGAATCCAACCGTTCTGGAGAGCAATTTGGAACTATGCCCCAAAAGTTATCAAACTGTGCATACCCTTTGACCCAGCAGTACTACTACTGGGATTATATCCCAAAGAAATACTGAGGAGGGGAAAGGGACCTGTATGTGCCAAAATGTTTGTGGCAGCTTTTTTTGTTGTAGCTAGAAACTGGAAGATGAATGGATGTCCATCAGTTGGAGAATGGTTGGGTAAATTATGGTATATGAAGGTTATAGAATATTATTGCTCTGTAAGAAATGACCAGCAGGAGGAATACAGAGAGGCTTGGAGAGACTTACATCAACTGATGCAGAGTGAAATGAGCAGAACCAGAAGATCACTATACACTTCAACAACAATACTGTATGAGGATATATTCTGATGGAAGTGGATATCTTCAACATAAAGAAGATCCAACTCACTCCCAGTTGATCAATGATGGACAGAGATAGCTACACCCAGAGAAGGAACACTGGGAAGTGAATGTAAATTGTTAGCACTAATATCTGTCTGCCCAGGTTACATGTACCTTCGGAATCTAATGCTTATTGTGCAACAAGAAAATGGTATTTACACACATGTATTATATCTAGGTTATATTGTAACACATGTAAAATGTATGGGATTGCCTGTCATCGGGGCGAGGGAGTAGAGGGAGGGGGGGGGATAATTTGGAAAAATGAATACAAGGGATAATATTATAAAAAAATATATAATAAAAAAATAATGACTTCTAACTATTGAAGATTACTGAGGAAGGAGATAATAACAACATCTAAATTCTTGTGGAACTTAATAAATATCTCATTTGCTCTTTTCAACAAAAAAAAAAAAAAAAGAAATTTTCTAAATGGGAATATTGAAGAATATATTTTTTCATTTCCCCATAGTGCCTTTATAAAAATAGACCATTTTCTAGGACACAGAAAAATAATTAATTATAAAAGGCAGAAATTCTAAAGATATTTAGGAGTGAAATGTTATTAACTATGTAACTTTAAAGTGATTTAACAGACCAGAATTTTCAAAAGGAGAAATCAGGTTTGGTACACTCTGTATTAAATAGAAACCATGTTCAAAAATGTTCAGTAGCTAGACTTAACACAATGTTGTTAGTTCTGAGGAAAGCTTTCCTTTTAAAGAAACAAACAAGTCAGTACTGTAGTTGTGCAGAAGTATCAGGTACATGATGTACCCAAGTATCAGGGGGTGGGAGAGCAGTTTGCAAGGTGAAGAATTCACAAAATACATTTATCATAGTCACAAAGGAGGCCTTTTATTTACAAGAAGGAGATTAAGCATCATATTTTAGGTGAGATGGCTTTTTAAATCAGAGGAAAGAGTGAGAGAGAAATAAGAAAATAAGAGTGAGTACTAGAGAGATAGGGAGGAGTTACAGAATCCTAATGGAGAACAAAGTCACATGCCAGTCTAGGTGACCAGATACACAGTGAAAGCAGTTGCATGAGATGGTTTAGTGTGTCTCAGACATACTAATGTCTCAGGAGTTGGTCTAATTGCCATCTAATCCTTTTACCCTCTTCTATTAATCTGCACACTTTGTCCCACTCCCATAAATCTATAGACCCTTCTTATGTGTGTGTAACTGTTTCAGAGGAAACTATGATTACCATGTAATTTTAAAAACTATAATGTTTAGTCTGACAATCAATTCTTTTTGCTTATTGTAAGTTAATCCAAATTTATACTTTTCCTTTTAAGAATGTCTAATGCATAAATTTAAGCAGCTTTCTTAACTGTTTCTTGTGTTGTTCTCCCATTTGTTTAATTAACCTCAGAAGTAATTTTTTAAAGTACTTTTTTTTTCTTATTTTATTTATTAGTTCTAGGGATTTTTAAATATTTATTTTTAACTAACTACAAAATAAGAAAAAACAAAAATAGAAAAGGAAAATAAAAAACAAAACATCGTCATGTACTCAGTAGAACATCAGGGAAAAAGTGTATATACATACACACACACACATATATATATATATATATATATATATATATATATATATATATATATATATATATATATATATATATATATATATATATATATATACGTATACACCCATATATATATTTATGTGCATACATGCATAAATCAACATACACACATACACATTCATATATATGTAAGCATGTGTCTAAAACTTAATGTGACTGCTATGTTAGATTTCTCTCTTGATTGAATATTTAAGTTTGACTTTGAGATCAATGATTACTCGCTCTACTTTTTCTAATAAATTCTAGTTCTGATCCCTGGTGTAGTATTTGTGTGTATCTATAATTTCCTATCCCTACTAACTCTTCTACTTAATTCTGCTCCTTAACTTGCCTTGCTTTTAATGTAACCTCCCACACCCAGGGTTTCTCCCTTATCTTCTACCATTTTCCTTCCCTCTTTATCCTATTCCCATTAATCTAAACAACCTTTTATACTCCACCTCATCCTATGCCACCTTTCTCTCCCTCTTTATCTCTTCCCCACTATTCTACACACCCTTGTCCCACTACCACCTTATCCTTTTTCCCTTTTCCATTAATCTACACTCTTTGTCCCACTCCCATAAATCTACACACCCTTCTATATTCCACTTTATCCTTTTCCCTTTCCCCTTGTGTTGTTCCCTACTTAACCCATTCCCAATGTGAGTAGGTTTTTAGAATTATCATCTCTTCTCTCCACTCTAATCTCTGTGTTGGTTCTTCCTCTGTACTTCATTTGTATAGAAAAATTACTATTTTTGTCTTTTCCTAGACAGTCAGATCATATTCAGATCTGTCCCAATCTTTCTTTTGAGATACCCAATTACTTAATAATCTTAAATTCATGGTATACATTACCACACATAGAAAACACAATTTGTCCTTATTAAGTCCCTTTAAAATTAATTTTTGATGTTGGCTTTTATATGTTAAATTTTCTATTAATTTCAGCTTTGGTTGAGACATAGCCCTAAAAATCTGCAAGTTCCTTGAATGTCCTTTTGTTTCCATGCAACATTTTGGTTAGTTTTGTTGGATAAAAAATATTTTTTACTTCAGGCCTAGTTCTTTTTTTTTTTTTTTTTTTTTTTAATTATAGCTTTATATTTACAAAATATATGCATGGGTAGTTTTTCAACATTGACTCTTGCAAAACCTTTTGTTCCAACTTTTCCCCTTCTTTCCCGCATCCCCTCCCATAGATGGCAGGTAGTCCAATACATGTGAAATATATTAAAGTATATGTTAAATACAAAATATGTATACATATTTATACAATTATCTTGCTGCTCAAGAAAGATCAGATCTAGAAAGAAGGTAAAAAAACCTGAGAAGGAAAACAAAAATGCAAGCAAACAATAACAAAGAGTGGAAATGTTATGTTGTGGTCCACACTCATTTCCCATAGAGATCTCTCTGGGTGTAACCGATTCTCTTCATTACTGAACAATGGAATTGATTTGGATCATCTCAGCTTCGAAGAGAGTCCATCAGAATTGATCATCATATAGTATTGTTTTTGAATTGTATAATGATCTCCTGGTTCTGCTCATTTCACTCAATAAATGTAAGTCTCTCCAGGTTTCTCTGAAATCATCCTGCTGGTCATTTCTTTCTTTTTTTTTTTTTTTTTAATTTTTATTTTATTTTATAATTATAACATTTTTTTTGACAGTACATATGCATGGGTAATTTTTAACAACATTATCCCTTGCACTTACTTCTATACAGATTTTTTCCCTTCCTCCCCCAACCCCCTCCCCCAGATGGCAAGCAGTCTTATATATGTTAAATATATTACAGTATATTCTAGATACAATATATGTGTGTAGAACTGAATTTTTTGTTGCACAAGAAGAATTGGATTCAGAAGGTAAAAATAACAGTTTACATTCATTTCCCAGTGTTCCTTTTCTGGATGTAGCTGGTTCTGTCCATCATTAATCAATTGGAATTGGATTAGCTCTTCTCTATGTTGAAGAAATCCACTTCCATCAGCATACATCCTCGTACAGTATCATTGTTGAAGTGTATAATGATCTTCTGGTTCTGCTCGTTTCACTCAGCATCAGTTGATGTAAGTCTCTCCAAGCCTCTCTGTATTTCTCCTGTTGGTCATTTCTTATAGAACAATAATATTCCATAACATTCATATACCATAGTTTACCCAACCATTCTCCAATTGATGGACATCCATTCATCTTCCAGCTTCTAGTCACTATGAAAAGGGCTGCCACAAACATTTTGGCACATACAGGTCCCTTTCCCTTCTTTAGTAGTTCCTTGGGGTATAAGCCCAGTAGTAGTATGGCTGGGTCAAAGGGTATGCACATTTTGATAACTTTTTGGGCATAATTCCAGATTGCTCTCCAGAATGGTTGGATTCTTTCACAACTCCACCAACAATGCATCAGTGTCCCAGTTTTCCCACAGCCCCTCCAACATTCATCGTTATTTGTTCCTGTCATCTTAGCCAATCTGACAGGTGTGTAATGATACCTCAGAGTTGTCTTAATTTGCATTTCTCTGATCAATAGTGATTTGGAACACTCTTTCATATGAGTGGAAATAGTTTTAATTTCATCATCTGAAAATTATCTGCTCATATCCTTTGACCATTTATCAATTGGAGAATGGCTTGATTTCTTATAAATTAAAGTCAATTCTCTGTATATTTTGGAGATGAGGCCTTTATCAGAACCTTTAACTGTAAAAAATTTTTTCCCAATTTTTTACTTCCCTTCTAATCTTATTTGCATTAGTTTTGTTTGTGCAGAAACTTTTTAATTTGGTGTAATCAAAATGTTCTATTTTGTGATCAATAATGGTCTCTAGTTCTCCCTTGGACACAAACTCCTTCCTCCTCCACAAGTCTGAGAGGTAAACCATCCCCTGTTCCTCCAATTTATTTATGATTTCGTTCTTTATGCCTAAATCTTGGACCCATTTTGATCTAATCTTAGTATGTGGTGTTAAATGTGGGTCCATGCCTAGTTTCTGCCATACTAATTTCCAGTTTTCCCAGCAGTCATTTCTTACAGAACAATAATATTCCACAACATTCATATACCATAATTTACCCAACCATTCTCCAATTGATGGGCATCCATTCAATTTCCAGTTTCTAGCCACTATGAAAAGAGCTCCCACAAACATTTTTGCACATATGGGTCCTTTTCCCTTCTTTAAGATTTCTTTGAGATATAAGCCCAATAATAACACTACTGGATCAAAAAGTATGCAGAGTTTGATAAATTTTTGAACATAGTTCCAAATTGCTCTCCAGAATAGTTGGATCCATTCACAATTCCACCAACAATGTATCAGTGTCTCAGTTTTTCCACATCCCCTTCAACATTTGTCATTATCTTTTCCTGTCATCTTAGCCAATCAGACAGGAGTGTAGTGGTATCTCAGAGTTGTCTTAATTTGCATTTCTCTGATCAATAATGATTTGGAGGATATTTTCATATGACTAGAAATAGTTTCAATTTCTTCATCTAAAAATTGTCTTCATATCCTTTGAGCATTTATCAATTGGAGATGGCGTGATTTCTTATAAATTAGAGCCAATTTTCTGGATATATATATATATATATATATATATATATATATATATATATATATATATATATATATATATATATATACTTTTCTAGTAATTGCATAGTTTTGTTGTAGTTGCTGATGAATCCTGTACAATTTTAGTTGTTGCTCCAACATATTTGAATTGGTTTTTTTGTTTGTTTCTTATAGAATTTTCTCTTTAATCTGGGGGTTTCTAAATTTGGCAATAATATTACTATGTGTTTTCCATATAGCATTTCATTGAGGTGGCAATCTAAATATATATATATATATATATTTCTATTTCTACTTTCCTCTCATGTTTTATAACTCCAGGACAATTTTTAAAAATTATTTCTTGCATTATGTCAAGGTACTTCTTTTTTGGTTACTGCTTTCAGGTAATCCAGTTATCCTTATATTTTCTCTTCTTGATCTATTTTCCAGATCTGTTATAAAAGAAATGAATGGTTGTTGAATTTATGGCCAATCCAGCATTATGATTACTGTGGGGAAAAACAAATGGTCCAAAATGACATTCTTATTAAATATGGTGGTATACATACACACCTAAAATTTCTGCTACTTTTGAGAGGAAAGCTGATTGATTTTATGAGCTTGGGAGTTCTGTGCTACAGTGTACTAAGCAAATTTTGGTTTGCATGCTTAAGTTTAACATTAATATAGTGAGACACTAAGATTGAATGGTCACTAGGCTGCCTAAGGAAGAATAAGCCAGCTGAGAGCAAAAACTAAACATGACAAATTTTCTCCATTAATCATAATAGTTTTTAGGCTTGTGAGTAGCCCCTGCATTTCCAACTTTGGAAAGATCATATCATCTAATCAGAAAGTAAATATATTAATGAATTAATAAAATATAAAAATTATTTCCTTGCAGTGTCAAAATGTATGAATAAAAATGCCCTTTTTTAAAAAGTAGAAAACTGTGAATTGTTTTGAAGCTCTCATAATGCTATATTTGCTTAATTGTAATATGATAATAAAGTGCTTCAATTATGATTTATATATTTTGGAGGCCAGAAGGTTTTTTTGCCCTTATGCATATTATTAAGTACTGTCAGCTGCTTGGCTGTCATACAGTAAATCATATTATATTTTGTCATGGATTACACAGGAATAAATTTGGGAATAGAGATCAAAGTATTTTCACAATCATATCTAAGTATAGAAAGGATGTTTAACTTGTAGAAAATTTGATTTAGGTGAAACTGTTGCAGTTCTTGTATGAATTTAAATGAATCTGAATGTATGGTTGAAAATGAATGAGGTAAAAATTCCAAAATTAGTTTTGTGTGTATTTGTGTTTAGTTTCTAAGAGTAATACAGCTATGTGATCTGACTATACATAAATAATTCTATTCTGACAATGTTAGGTT
Source organism: Sminthopsis crassicaudata (assembly GCF_048593235.1). Lineage (NCBI taxonomy): Eukaryota > Metazoa > Chordata > Mammalia > Dasyuromorphia > Dasyuridae > Sminthopsis > Sminthopsis crassicaudata. The sequence continues at coordinate 325,084,424 of NC_133620.1, forward strand.
CTGGTAAAATCATATTTATATGTTTTCATTGTTTTCATGCTTAAGCACTGTATCACATCCTACTTGGAATTTTTCTGGCTTTCTCTATGAAAAAGCACTGGTAATATTTCTGTCTCTGTGGAATTATTCTATTATTTTTGTTTTGTAAAGCTTTTGTTGTATTTAAAATGAATAAAACTAATCCAGGGTAAACTTATTAAGCTACATTGATTATTTCAGCTCTTAGTTGTTATTAACTTTGCTCAAACTTTCAGTTAGTACTCTTTGATCAAATGGACTAGGGAATCCCAGTTTATTTAATTTGATTATATCCCAATATTTTCTCCACTAGATTGTCATCCATTTTAAAATAAAAACTTAAGTGATATATAGCTTTAATATAAATTTGTCTTCTAGTACTTTTCTTTTTTTTATATTTTAATAGTTTTTATTTACCAGATATATGAATGGGTAATTTTACAACATTGACAATTGCCAAACCTTTTGTTCGAATTTTTCCTCTCCTCCCCTCCCCCCGCCCCTCAGATGGCAGGTTGACCAATACATGTTAAATATGTTAAAGTATAAATTAAATACAATGTATGTATACATATACTGTATACTTACATATATATATATATATATACATATACATATGTATATGTATATATATATATATATGTATACTGTATATGTATACATATGCTGTACAAAAAGAATTGGACTTTGAAATAGCGTACAATTAGCCTGTGAAGGAAATCCAAAATGCAGGCGGACAAAAATAGAGGGATTGGGAATTCTATGTAGTGGTTCATAGTCATCTCCCAGAGTTCTTTCGCTGGGTGTAGCTGGTTCAGTTCATTTCTGCTCTATTGGAACTGATTTGGTTCATCTCATTGTTGGAGAGGGCCACGCCCATCAGAATTGATCATCATACAGTATTGTTGTTGAAGTATACAACGATCTCCTGGTCCTTTATAGTACTTTTCTTAATAATATTCTAAGTTAAAGTTAGGCACAAAGGTGGTGATGTTAGCTATCTATAATTTATGCTATTATCTTGGATTTACAGCTAGAAGGGGACCTATGTTAAGTTAACAAGCACAATAGATTGAGTATTGGACTTGAAGTCAGGAAATACTGAGTTTCAATCCTGCCTCAGAAATTTACTAGCTCTGTGAACTTGGGCAAATGACTTAACCTTTTTTTTGCCTCAGTTTCCATATCTACAAAATGGAGATAGCAATAACACCTCATTCACAGAGTTGTAAGGATTAAATGAGATATTTGCAAAGGCTTTTACAGATATTAAAATGCTATTTAAACTGTAACTATTATTATTTTACAAATAAGAAAACAGGGCCCCATGAGGTAATATGTTTTGCTTTTATATGCTCTTGCAGTTCTTATAAATTTTATTATGAAAATAAATTAATCTTGGCATAGTCCTTAAATGGAGATTCTGGAAAGATCCATTTTTCTATGACTATAATCCTTGAAACATTTATCATCCTCCCCTTTTGTCAGCTTTACTAATCTAATGCTATGAAGTAGAACATCAGAGTTATGCTAATTTTCATTTCTCTAATAATTAGTGATTTAGAGTGTTAGATTATTCTTACTTTATTAAATGTTTACTATGTGTAGAATATCATGAGAGAAAAAAAAATGAGATAGCCTTTGCCCTCAAGAAACTCACATTCTAATAGGGGAGACAACAAATTTGGTAGCTTCTGTCTGTAATTCGAATGAAAATGTTCCATGGTCTTTGCTTCTTCAGCTAAATAATCATATAAGTGGCAATTGTTTGACAGTTGGTGGGGATGGCAGACTCCTTCTCCACAGAAGTTGTTTGTCCAGATGTTGGCTCTAAGGTCTGGGTTAAAAACAGGACTGGTAGGCTAGAAAGTGCTGTAACTTCCAGGGCTATTATGGCTATCCAACTGTTGATATCAGTTGATCAACAATTGTCACTGGTGGATGTGATAAAGGTAGCCCCATTATATTTATATTACAAACTAAAGAAAAATGAACCAATGCCTAAATAAAGGCTCCTATATCTAAGAGAACATAAGAAAACAAGAATCAGAATGACTTAAAAGAGAAATAAGAAATCTTATTAAAAGATTTAAAAATTCAATTAAAAGATAGGTTAAACATTGAATCCAAGATGAAGAATTTCTCTCAAAAAATGAAAGAGATTTTTGGAATTCAGAAATATTAAAAGGGACTGGACAAGGGGGAATTTGATAGAACAGAAGTAAAAGGCAATTATGTAAAAAATGCACATGAATTCTATACAAATCAAAGTATTTGACCTCTATGTGTGGAGTAGAACAAAATTACTACTACTACTACTACTACTACTACTACTACTACACATTGTAATGCAGGAAATGATATCAGAAAACCACTCAGAACTTGTAAATATGAAAACCAAACAACAATCTAGAGAATCCACATATTGACTTTAGAAAAAGCAAATCTTAAAAAAAAAAAAAATCTTATGCTTTAAATTCCAAAATGTATAGTGTTAGATTCAATACTTTTCACGACAACAGATTTCTGCAAGAAACTCAAATCCAAAGAAAAAGAAATTCAAATAGCAAAATTATTCTGTATCAAAGAGAAACAAAAATAAAGAATTAAGTATTATATTTCTAAAAGTAATTCAAACTGCAGCCCAAAATCACATACTTAATAAACATGAACTTAATCATCATCAATAACAAAAAAGATGGCATTCTCAACAAAAGAGAAGTATTTGAGACATTCCTGTAATGCTAGACCTCTCCTACCTTTCCAGTCTCCTTATACCTTAAACCATGACAAGTATTTTTGATTCAATGACACTGGCCTCTTGACAGTTTCAAGAATAAGATACTTCATCTTCTAACTCCTGTCCTTTTCTCTGACTGTCACCATGTCTGGAATGCTCTCTCTCCTTGCCTCTAATTACTTGCTTTTACCCTAAACTTTACCTTGCTAATTACCCTAAACTTGCTTTAGGTTGCAACTAAATTTCTACCTCTTCAGGAATCCTTCCTCACCTCCTCTTAAAACCAGTGCTTTCTCTGTGTTCCATTCCCTTCCCTCCAACTCTCCCTTCCCCCCATCTTATGCTGTACACAGCATAAGTCAGTTTGGAGTTAAAGCAATCTTAGAGGAAAGCATGCATCCCTTAAACATATATTAAGAATATAAGGGGGAAAAAAGCATTCATGAATTGAAGGTACAATTCAAGATAATTAGAAAACTAGCACAAAATAAACATAAAAAAGAATTATACAAAATTTATTCGGTAGGGAAATCACATGACCAGATATATACTTAAGGACTATCATTCATATCAGGGTGTTAAATGGGCAGAGGTGGGAAGAGGTTGGAAGTCAAAACAACCAATTTGGAAGCTGCTGTTTGAAACCATGCAAAGGGTGATGAGAGCCTGAAATAAATCAATGACTATGCAGAGAAAGAACAAGCAGCTATGGTGTCATAGTGAATCTGAGTAGAGGGAGCAATTGAGGATAATGCCAAGGTTATGAACATAAAGCAACTGAAGAAGGATGGTACCTTCAACTGATATAAAGAAATTTGGAAGAAGAGGGAGAGGGGAAATTCTAGTTTTGACATATTGAATCTGAGGTGTTTCAAAGACATCCAGAATATTGGATAATTCATGACATGGAACTGAAGCTTAGGAGAAAGCCTCTGACAGGACTTGGACGTGTGATTCATTACTGCAGCAGTTTCATTAGCTCAATTGGAACTGATGTCTGTGTTCATTGAATAAGAGTATAGAAAGGAATGAGAAGAAGGCCCAAGACAAAGCTGTGGGAAACACTCAGCAGTTACAGGATATAATATAAATGACGATTCTACAAACATGAATGAAAAGAAATTATTAGACTAATAAGAAAATCCATTGTATAGGGATATAAAAAATTAGTGAAGAAAGAATATCCAGCATTAATACATTGTTGGTGGAGTTGTGATCTGAAGAGAACAATATGGAACTATGACCAAAGGGCTATCACACTATGCACATACTTTGATCCACCAATGTCTCTACTGGGCCTGTATCCCAAAGAGATCATTAAAAAAGGGAAAAGGACCCACATATGCAATAATATCTGTGGCAGCCCTTTTTGTAGTAGCAAATAAGTGGAAACTGAGTAGATGTCCATCAGTTGGGGAATGGCTGAATAAGTTATGATATATTAATTTAATGGAATATTATTATTCTATAAGAAATGACCAGCAGGATGATTTCAGAATGGCCTGGAGAGACCTACATGAACTGATCCTGAGGGAAATGAGCAGAGCCAAGAGAACATTGTTCATGGCAACAGCAAGAATATATGATGATCAACTGTGATGGACTTAGCTCTTTTCAACAATGTGGTGATTCAGACCACTTCTAATAGACTTGTGATGGAGAAAGCCATCTGCATCCAGAAAGAAGACTGTCAGGACTGAATGTTGATCATAACATAGTTTTTTTGTTTGTTTGCTTTTTATTTTTTCCCCACATTTTTTCCCTTTTTGATCTGATTTTTTTGTGTGTAGCATGATAAATGTGGAAATATATATATATATATACACATACATACATATATATAGAAGAATTGTACATGTTTAACCATGTTTAATCCAATATAGATTATTTGCTATTTAGGGAAAGAAATGGAGGAAAGGGAGGGAGAAAGCTTTAAAACACAAGGTTCTTCAGGGGTGAATGCTGAAAACTATTTTTGCATATATTTTGAAAATAAAAAGTTTTATTTTTTAAAAGGAAAAAAGAAAGAGTATCCAGCAGAGGGATAGTGAAGAGTGTCAAATGGTGAAAAACAGTAGATATGTGGAGAGGTTGAAATTTTGAGAAAGAGGAGGCAATTAAAATTACCATTTATTTGGAAGTTAAAGAGAATGGCATTAAAGACAGTGGTCTAGGCAAAAAGAAAGACTGCTTTACTGTTAGAGATTGAGAGAATGGGGGAATAGGGAAATGATATGAAATCAAGGAATATTGAGACAAAGAGGAAGGGAGAACAGAGATTTCCTTTTGAATGACTTCAGTTTTCTGACTGGTTGATTAGACCAAAATAACTCAGAAGACTCTGCCACAAATGAGCACAAATAGTCCATTTGAACATTTGGAGTGAAGAAGTAAGAGGTAATATTTTTAGCTAAGAGGAAGTTTAGAAAAACTTCAGTAAGTTTAGAGGGAATTTGGCTTAGATTTTATAATTGTAGATGAGACAGTATCTTTTAAGGAGGAAGAGTAAAGTTATAGTTGAATTTGAGTAACAAAGATTTTTAATGTAATGAAGTCTGCACAGTTGTGTAATTTTTTACACTTCCTTTCAATATTATATATATTTAGGATCTGAGGAGGCCAGTGAAGAGTGTAATCTATGATTGAGGTTTGGCCACTATGAGAAGAGATAGTACAAAGAAGCCAAAGGACTCAAGAACTAAGTTTCAATTTGAATTTATTTCCTATAGTATTAAGATTGAAAGGGGGGAAAGTGGAGTCAAGCAGTAATGTCATCAGAATACTGAGAAATACAGAAAACACAAGGACAAGATTCAGACCTGATTAGAGACTTAATGTCATCTTAAATGATTAGGATTAGGAAAAAGTTGTATAAATAATCACCATGTTAAGATAATGATAATGATAAGGCATTATGCTGTATTTCAAGTATGGAGTTAAAGCAATCTTAGAGGAAAGCATGCATCCCTTAAACACATATTAAGGATATAAGAAAAAAAAGCATTAATGAATTGAAGATACAATTCAAGATAATTAAAAAACTAACAGAAAATAAACATACAAAAGAAAATACAAAATATTAAAAGAGAAATAGCAAATTTGGAAATATATCATAAAACTAATAAATAAAAACTAACACTTGGTTCTTTAAAATGGTAATAAAATTAACAGATTTTTTTTTTAAATGGAAGAAAGTCAAGTCAGTAAAATAAAAGTTATTCAAGTGAAATCCCAACAAACCCAGAAGAAATAAAAATGATTATCAGAACCTAATGTATATAATTATATTTTTATAAATCCTTTTATGAAACAAATTTAGTTCTAATAACTAAACCAGTGAAAGAAAAACAAGGAGAACTGTGAACCAATATCATTAATGACTATAAAAATTTAAATAATGTCATAATAAAAAAGTCTTCAACAATTTATTCCCCCAAAATCATTATAATCAATACTATGTATTTAAGGCTAGTTCAAAATTAGAAATCAATTAACAATTTTGTTAAAAAATAAAAATATTGAAAGCCATATGACTATCGTAGTAGATGCAAAAATAAGTCTTTAGCAACAGACAGTATTAATTTATGCTTTTCTCATAAAATAAATCCCATAAAATGTAGGCATACTAGCATTTTTTTTCTTATAATAATAAATCTATCTCAACCCCAAAGCTACCATTATTGGAAATAGAAGATAACTTTCCCAACAAATATAGAAGTAAATCAAATATATCCCCCTTCCCCACTGTTATTAGAGCCAGTTCTAAAAATATTAGTAATATCAATAAGATGAGAAAAAATTAAGGACATAAAGGCAAGCATAGAGGCAAAAACAAAAACCAAATCCTATTTGCTGATGATATGATGGTTTACTTAAAAATACTAGTGAATCTGCCAAGTAACTTATTAAGACAATAGTTTCAAGAAAGAATAGTTTACAAAATAAGTCCACACAAATCAAAAGCCTTGAATTGTCTGGTAAGTTGACTACCAGATTGTTTATGCATTTTGTAGTCATTTTCTTTGACATTCTGCTTCCTATTATGCTGTATGAGATCAGAAATTCTTTTGATTTGTGTGGGTTTATTTTGTAACTTGTTTCTTAACATGATAATAAATCTTATCTCAACCTCAAAGCTACCATTATCTGCAATAGAGGATAATTTTCCAAATACATGTAGAATTAAATCAATTAATTAAATTGATTACATAAATTAAATTAAATAAATTAAATCCCCACTGTTATTAGATCCAGTTCTAAAAATATTAGTAATATCAATAAGATGAAAAAAAATCAAAGCCAAAAAAAAAAGGCATAGAAACAAAAAACCCCAAAACTAAAGCTTGTATAAGGAATTCAGTGACTACTAGGGTTGTCTCTTTTGCTGCTGGTATTGCAAAAGTAAATCCTGAAAAGGTGTCTACTACAACATCAATAAAAGACAGATGACCAAAAGATTTATAATAGGTCATATACATTTGCCAAATTTTGTTGGGTCTCAGATTATGAGAGTTCTTCCCTGGAGGGACTGTAGGAATGTGGAAAGGAAGGCAAGCTGTATAGGCTTTTACTATGCTCCTAGCCAAATTGCAAATGTAAAGGTTGAGCAGCCTGATGATATTTAGAATGAGATTCTTAGGTTGCTTAAAATAAATGAGCATTGGCTAACATGGTTAGAAAACTATCTGCCTTTGAATTTCCATAAAAAATAGGACCTGGAAGTCAACTATGAGAATGAACATGCAAGATATAAATCTGGATATTTTTTCACTTGCTCTTGAAGTTCCTTAAAGAGCTGATATATATTAGAAGCTACAAATTTTATTTGGTCTGTGGCAATTCTTTGTACCATACCTACTGAATAAGCTGAATCAGATATTACATTTATATTTTCTGGATAATAAGGAAGAGCTAGCATGATTGCATGCAATTCATTCTGCTGAGTGGACTGAAAAGGAATTCTTTATAGTTTTTTTTGAGGCTGGGATTAAGTGACTTGCCCAGGTTACACAGCTAGGAAGTGTTAAGTGTCTGAGACCAGATTTGAACTCGGGTCCTCCTGAATTCAAGGCTGGTGCTCTATCCACTGCGCCACCTAGCTGCCCACTCTCTTTATAGTCATGAGAATACATAGCACAAATGTTAAGTTTGGATGCATCTGTAAATATAATTGGTCCTTTAAGAGGAACCTTAGAAATCTTTTCTTCAAAAATCCATTGCCAATAAGATTTTAGCCACAAGCACTGGGTATGGAGTAAGGCTTTGGTCTGGTTGTGCTGGAAGTTCACATTGTCTTCTTGATGAAGGGCTGCTGTGGGTGCCTCTTTTGTAGCAAAAAACTATTATTTTTAAGGGCTTCTGAGTAACTCTTTTAACTACATTGGATAAAGCCAGTTCAACTTCTCTCAAAGCTTCTTCTTTTGTTAAGTTGGCGTGGTGAGTTTAAAGCATTGTCTCCCCTTAAAATGGCATATAATGGTTGTAATTGAGAGATAGTTAAGCTTAACACTGGACGTACCCATCAATTTCTGAAAGGTGTTCAAGGTGTTCAATTTCTCTGTTCATAAAGAAAGCTTTTGTACTCTAAGCATCTTACGATATACTTCATATCCTAAATATTGAAAAGGAGTATGTCTTTGAATTTTTTTCTGGAGCTATATGCAATTTGTAGTTTCTTAGTGTTTCTATGGTCTTTTGTAAACATGCTTCTAACATTTGCTCCTTAGGTGCACATCCCAAGATACCATCCATGTAATGTAATAACATTATTGTTGGAAATGTTTTTCTTACTGGAATAAGAGCAGCAGCAACATACATTTGCCACATAGTAGGGCTTTTAAAAATTCCCTATGGCGAAATTGTATATTCATATCTTTTATAAGGGTCACCTAAATTAATTCTGGGTACTGAAAAGGCAAATCTTTTCATATCCTCCCATCTAGAGTGATAGAATAGAAACAATCCTTAATGTCTATAACCCAAAGAGGCCATTCCCTAGGCAATTGAGTAGGAGATAGAAGTCCAGGCTGAAAAGTTCCCATAGTTTCCATGTATTCATTTACTTTTCTTAAATCAGTTAATATCCTCATTTCTTCTTTACAACAAATACTGGAGAATCCCAAGAACTTAGAGAAGGTTGTAAGTGTCCTTGATCAAGTTGTTCTTGTACTGTATCTAGTAAGGCCTGAATTTTTTTCACTTTCTAAGGGCCACTGTTCTACTCACACTGGTGTATCAGTTTTCCATTGAATGGGAACAGGTAAGTATTGGCAGGCCTTCAACAGCAGCCCTGCCTAAAATGCCGAAGTATTTAACTGTAATCCTAACTGTTGTAAGATGTTTCTTCCCCATAGATTGATGGGGATTTTTTTCAACTACAAAAGGAACAAAAACTCTTTGTTTCACCTTCAAATATTCATCTAAAAGGGATAGCACTAATTTCAGTTGCTATTGATCCTCCTATGTAAGACATATAGGTGTCTGCCTTTATCATTGTCCAATGACTAGTCCAACTGGCACCTCTAATGATTGTATGATTTGCACCAGTGTCTACCAATCCTTTCAATGGTATGCCATTTACATAGATATTGAGCATAGATTGGTCAGCTGCAATAACTGCAGTCCAGAATATTCCTGTATTCTGTTGCTGAGAGTCAAAATCTGGATAAATATCACCAGATTGGCTATCAGGAGTGTGTATCAGTAAACCTGATGCTACTATTTCTCCTGGGTTATAAATCACACATTGTCTACCTGTATTAGTGACTAGGATATTAGCTACACATACCTCAGTTTCCCAAATCAATGTAAGGATGGACACTTTCAGGAAGTGAAATGGTCAAGTCTACTTACCTGGAGGCAAAGGAACTGTAGGCTGGGCTGAGCCAGATTTCACCTCTCCAAGGGCTATCTCTGTAGTCTCAGCTGCACACAACTCTATTCTCCCCAATTGTAATCCCTTTCTCCTATCAGGCTGCTTCCTGGCTGATTGATTATGTGGGAGTACTGAACTTCTAGAGACACTCTGGGTGTGACATTGGCTACCATCATGCCCCAAGTGTTTTTGCCTGGGGCCCTAGAGTCAATCCCCGCTTCCTGTTTCCCTGTCACTCTACATTCTGATGCTCAATGGAAGCCTTTATTTCATTTGGGACATAGGGTTTTGGGTATTGTTTTCCCACTCTGTTTTTTTAACTCGATCTTTATGCCAACATTGAGCTTTCAGATGCCCTACTTTACCATATTGAAAGCATTGATGAGTCTCTCTAGAAGCCCCTTGCCAAAAGGAACCCTATCTTCCCATGTTCAGATCTTGAAAAGTCTGTATCATAGCCTGGGTATAAAAGGTATTTGTGCCCACTGTAGCACAGCGTCTTTTGATCTCCTCTAAAAGAGCATCCTTGTGCAGTCCTAGTTTAATTCTTCTACAAACCTCATTAGCATTTTTCTTAGCAAGTTGTCTTATCTTAATTTCTATTGCTGCATTTTCACCAATAGTTTATATGACAGCTTTCTGCAAACGTCCCACAAAATCAGCAAAGGGTTCATTTGGACCTTGTGCTACTTTCATGAAGGCTTCCCCTCTATCTTGTCTTTCTAGGAGGGTGCCCCATGCTTTGATAGCAGCAGAAGCAATTTGCTCATATGCTACTATAGGGTAATTAATCTGCTCTAAAGTGTCTGCATAAAGACCTACACCTGTTAATTGATCAAAGATGATTGGTGTATTAACTCCAGGTTGCCTATTTCATTGGGCTTACATTCTACCAAGTTCACTATACTCAGAAAGCCACAACAAGTTTTGTCCAGGTTCTAAACATTGTCCTTGCTATAGATTTCTAATCATTAGGGGTTAAAATTTCAAAAGCCAAATTCTCTAATAACCTCTTAATATAAGACAATATAGACCCATAAAGAGTACAAGCCTTTTTTCAGATGTTTGAAAATTTTCAGATTAAAAGGAGTGTATCTTCTTTCTTGCCCTGAAGAGTCAAACTTTTTTTAATTAATTTTATAATTATAATTTTTTTTGATAGTACATATGCCTGGGTAATTTTTTTTTTTTACAACAGTATCCCTTGTACTCACTTCTTTTCCAAATTTTCCCTTCCCTACTTCTACTTTCTCCCCTAGATGACAGGCAATCCCATACATGTTAAATAAATGTGTTAGAGTCAAACTTTTCAATCACAGGGCATGCTTCTATTCTCAAATCAGATGTATCCTATCCTTCCTCTTTAGGCTTAACTAATGCCTTTTGCAATTGTGTCATAGGGGGTAGACAAAACTGCTTTATGGGTGGTGCTGAAGGTGTCACTGCCTTTCTCACTCCTCCTCCTCCCTCCACCCTCGAAGGTAAAATTGAGGGAGCAGGGTCAGGAAATGGGGAATGCCCTACTAGTGACTACTGGGGTGTAAACTAAGCTGTGAAAGTGAGAAGCACCACACCCCCTAAATTCATCAGTGCTGTACTTCTTTCTTGTCCAATTCTCCATGCTTTTCATCTGTTTTGTCAGTACCAACCCCCTGTTAGGATTCTTACAAGGTGCTAAGTCACTGAAATTGATAGAGACAATAATTATCTAATTTAGCATGGTATTTAGCAGTTCTTTAATTCAGTAATATACTTAGTACTTACTAGAGTTCCACAAGATTCACACCTTTAAGAGAGTGTATATAAGCTAGGAGCCTCAACCAGGATGCATTCTGGGAGATTCAGAAGCCAGGATTCAGTTGAGGAGATTCACAACTCAGAGAAGGCAATAGGGCAGAATGAAGGAAGACAGGGAAGTGGTGGCAGGCTGTCCTGTGGAGAACACTGAAACCAAGATCCAGAAGGCCTCCAAAAAACTAGCCAAGCCCCAAGTGAATGAGATAAGATTTGGAAAGAGAAAATAAAGGATTTGGACTTTAACTCCTGGCTGCATTTGGGGTGATTTCACCAAACTGAAAAGAAGGCTGCTCCCAGAAAACATTACATCCCCCTCCTGCTCTTTTTTCTCTCACTTTCTTGTCTGCCTGTCTACATTAAAAATTTTCCTTGTTTTAGAAATTGTGGGATTCTTTAAATCCAACTATATTATATTGTACATAAGGAATATCTCCTCAGGAATTGAATCAGGACCCATAGTTTCATAATATTTAATTAGTTGCTCTCCCACTATTTCCCACATATCTGACTCTAATTTTTCTTCCTTAGAAAGTCAAGGAGATGTGAACTCTAATATATTTAAGAATCCAGTGATCTACTTCAAGTTACCAACAAACCTTGTTTCTTTATTAACTTAAGTATGCATGCTACACACTCCCCTTGGGGTGGGGGAGACTCTTTTCTTAGTATTTGCCCCATTTTTGGCTGAAAAACGAAATTGACTAGTTTAGCTCTTACCAGTTTCCTGCTTGTCTGGTTTTGTACTCATCGTATTTCTGGATCATAGGGACTTCTCCACTGAGCTTACAATTACATCAGTCGAACTGCTGAGTGTAGGTCCTTACATCCAGAGCCTCAAAATGTGGTGTGCTTCTTTCAGTGCCCCATGTTTAGGGCACCAAAATGTAATGTCTGGCCTAGCTTTCTAGAGGATTTCTGGACAAGCCTTGGTCTTTAGGAGGAGTAATGAAGGCAAGAGACTCACAAGGAGGACAATCAAAGATGGAGTCCAGAGTTGTCTTTGTGTCTGTTTCCAAGAGACTCTCCTCTTTGTCTTAGATTCCTTTCTGTGTCTGTGACTGAGACTAGAGTTTTTCTCTGTCTATGTCTCTCACTTCCCAGTCCTCTCAGTCCTTAAATACCTCAGTATGATTACATCACTACAGCAACTGAGCATGTGCCAATCTGTGAAACCATTATATCACCATATCCTACTAAGTATATGCCAACTAGAGTGATTACATCATTACATCACACTAAATATATGGTTAGCTAGAGAACTATTATTTCATCAATCACACTGAGTAGGTGCTTAACTTAAAGCACCCTGCTGTCCTTGATTCAAGTATACCTTTCCAGAGTTCCTGCCCTCTACATTTTTTCTTAATATGATAATAAGTCTATCTCAACACCAAAGCTACCATTATCTGCAAATGAGGATAACTTTCCCAGTAAATATAGAAATAAATCAAAATATCTCCCCTTTCCCCACTGTTCTTAGACTCAGTTATAAAAATACTAGTAATATCAAAAAGATGAGAAAAAATTAGGGCCTTAAAGACAGGCATAGAGGCAAAAAACAAAAACCAAGTCCTATTTACTAATGATATGATAGTTTACTTAAAAATACTAGTGAATCTGCCAAGTAACTTACTAAGACAATAGTTTCAAGAAAAGAACAAGTTACAAAATAAACCCACACAAATCAAAAGCATTTCTAATCTCATATGAAATGATAGGAAGTAGAATGTCAGAGAAAATTACTACAAAATGCATAAACAATCTGGTAGTCAATCTACAAGATAATTCAATACCTGTAAAATTACAATTATAAAATTTTATTTAGAAAAATAAAGAGCAAAATATCTGGGCCAAAACAATATAATGAAAATGAAAATGCTACTAAAATTAATTTATAGATTTAGTGTTATATTAATCAAAATACCAAGAGACTAGGGAAAGCAATAACAAAAGTCATTAAATATCAAAACAAATGGGGCAGGGAGAGGGGTGGGAATAGTAATATAATAGAGGTAGGAAATAGTATTCCCATGCCCCAGATGATTTATTAAGTAAGTAGTTATCACCCAAACTGTTAAGCATTGGATATTCTTTCCAAGTACTCACTCAAATTATAAAAATAAGAATTGTCAATTTTTTCAAATCAGAAATTAATCATCTTGGTTTTATATGAATAGAGAAATGTCTTCCAATGAGGATGTTTATTCTGTCAGTAATAGATTACATACACTAAATATCCAAAACCTTTTTTTCTCATTTTGCTTCTAAATTAAGTAGTAACAATTCATTTAATTTTCCAGAATATAGTCAAAACTGAGAATATAAAGTTAATTATCATAATTATTAAGCCAATATTTGCTATTCATCTATCTATTTATTTAAAATGTTTTGACATTTTCTGTGGTGTGAACATTTAACAATGATATATAAAACTGCAAATTTGACCATTTATATTTTTTAAATAATTAAAAAAATAATCCATACTTTCTTTGTTGATGTTCAAAGAAATTAGAGGTAGTCACCATGCTAATATTCATGCTTTACTGTTGTTTGGTTTGATTCTGTTTAGTGGAGAAAGTATAATTACTTTCTAGTACAACACGGTTATACTAACCGTGTTCCAAAAATTAGACATTTAATCAGTTGCTCATTTAGAAAAGGAAGTAAAACTATTAGCCTTTATTGGTTCAAAAATCTCTTTGTTTTTCCAGTGATCTCTCTATAATTTACAATTCTTGATTTCTGATGCACATTGTGACTCTTGACCGTAAATTTGAATTTTAGACTCTCCAATTAGGTAAGGTTCTATTTTCTGCGTTGATCCTGGGTTGTTGTCTGGGTTTTGATTTTTTGTCTTACTGAATTAAAACGATTAGCTTTATATTTTCTTCTAACTTTTTTTGTATCCTAAAATTAGTTCTATCACATTACTATGCTTGTGGCATCTGATTTGTTGCCATATTATCCCACTGTCTGTGTTGTAGTATATATTGAAGAAAAAAATAAACAGCACTGGAGGACACATTAAACTAGTAGTTTAAGAGACTACTAAAAATATATTTTGCTTAGATTTGAACAAAGCTTTTGATAAGATATTTCATGCTGTTCTTGTGAGAAGATGGAGAGATATGGGAATAGAGGATCAAAAGTCACATGGATTCAAAAGTAAAGGTATGGATTCAAAAGCAAAGCTATGATCAGACTGAAGGAGTAGTTATTCTTAATTTAATATTTTTTTTATGGCTGGAAGTCTACAGTGATTTATCCAAGATATTTTTTATTGGTCTTGTGCTATTTAAAATCTTTCTCAATTATTTTAATAAAGTCATTAATGATGTTTCTCACATTTACAGATAATAAAAAGCTGCTTCAAAGAATGATACGTTCATTTTTTGAGATCATCAAGGAGTCTGAATTAATTTATAGTGAGGCTACTTTGGAGATATGTTATAATAGAGATTATGTCTACCTGATTTGTACTAGATGGTTGGTAAAGTACCCTCCTGGAGCTCAAATTCTGTGATTCGATGAGTTCAAATTTCATTTGCTATCTTTAGTGTTGTCTAAGTCATTTTATCTCCCTGGTCCTGACAGTTGCATTAGATGATCTGTAATATTTCCTTCTACTATAAATTTATGATTCTGTGACCTTATGTCAAGGCTTTAGTTTCTAACATCTTTATGTGTGCCCTAGTACAATATTGTCTATTGGAATTTTTCTTGGTCAGTTAAAATGGTGGATTTTCTCTTTTGAATGCATTTGTATGTGTATGTATCTGTGAATACATACATACAGTCTACTGACTGCCCCCCCAAATATGGATTTTTTTTACATATATATATATATATATATATATATATATATATATATATATATATATATATATATATATATATATATGTATATATATTATATACATACATACATACACCTTATTGCTTCCTAATGTAAAGGTAGACTTTTTTTTCTATCTTTATTTGATCAAATCTTAAGAGAATTTTAAAATCTCATTTAGCATGGCACTGTGCACATATCAGAAAACAGTAAATAAAAACATTTTCAATTATTCTAAGAACTTTAAAAAAATAGAAGCTAAAAGCAAATGGAAATTATATATAAAAATATTTTCTTCAAGCTCAGATTTTCAGCTTGGGAAGGTAACTATCACTGTATGTTAAATAATAACCTCCAAGGCATAATTACATGCAAAATATCTAATAGATTTATTCTGCTTTTATTCAAGTCAGTAGTACTTAATTAAATAGCAGATACTAGAAGGTGTACATCTAAAATGTTAACAAAATAACAGTGAGGGAAAATTGTAATCTTAACAAAGTGTAAAAATGTTTTCTCTAAATTGATGACAAATAAGAGGAAAATATCTCTCACAAATTGAAATGTTCTTGAAGTATTCTTTCTAACAAAGCATGTAAGTAAATGTAGAACCATTGTGTGTTAATCAATAAGCATTTATTAAATTCCTATAATTTGCCATGTACTTTGCAAGCCACTGGAACACAAATATAAAATTCAGAAGAGAACAATAATGGCCTACATGTGAAATGCCTACATGTGAAGATTCAAAGGGTAATATGAATTGGTCACAAGTTCAAAAAGTTCTCTTGAAAGAACCCAAAATGGAATTTGAAAATCAAGTAAGAGAGGTAGAAGAAAAATTGAAAAGAGAGATATGCAGGAAAATTATGGGGGGAAAAGAGTAAATAGCTTGGAAAAGGAAGCACAAAAATTTAGTGAAGAAAATAACTCCTTAAAAAATAGAATTGATCAAATGGGGATGAAGAGGAATCCACTGAAGAAAACAACTCCTTTAAAATAGAATTGGCCAAATAGAAAAGGAAGTAAAAAAATTTTACTGAAGAAATTAATTTATTAAAAATTAGAATTGGATAAGTGGACATGAATGACTCTATGAAACATAGAATCAATCAAAATCAAAAGAATGAAAAATAGAAGAAAATGTTTAATGCCTCATTGGAAAAGCAATTGACCTGGAAAATAGATGCAGGAGAGATCATTTAAGAGTTACTGGACATGGGGCAGCTAGGTGGTGCAGTGGATAGAGCACCAGCCTTGAATTCAGGAGGACCTAAGTTCAAATCTGGTCTCAGACACTTAACACTTCCTAGCTGTGTGACCCTGGGCAAATCACTTAACCCCAGCCTCAAAAAAAAAAAAAAATAGTTACTGGACAACTTGATAATGATGACCAAAAAAACAAAAAAAGAGACTGGACAACATCTTCCAAGAAATTAATTGTCAAAGAGAACTGCCCAGATATCCTAGAATTAGAAGGCAAAATAGTAATTAAAAGAATCCACCAGTCCCCTCCTGAAAGAAAGAGATCCCTAAAAGAAAAGTCCAAGGAATATTGTAGCTAAAATCAAGAATTATCAGGTTAAGGAAAAAAATACTTTAAACAGCCAGAAACTAGCCATTAAAATATCAAAGAGTCATCGTCAGGATTACCCAGGACTTAGCAGCTTTTACATTAAAAAATAAGAGGGCCTGAAATATGATATTCCAGAAGGCAAAGAAGCTTCATTTGCAGCCCCAAATCAGCTACCTAACTAAATCAGGCATGAACTTTCAGGGGGAAAGATGAAGATTCAATGAAATAGGGGACTTTAAAACTTTCCTATGAAAAGACCAGAGCTTAACAGAAAATTCAGTCTTGAAATGTAAGACTCAAAAAGTCATAAAAGCATAAAAAAGATAAATAGTAAAGAAGTGAGAGGAGAATTAACATATTATTCAGTAAGATTAAGTTATTAATATCCCTACATGGGAAGATGATACTTGTAATTACTGACAATTGTATCTCTATTAGGGAGGTTAGAAGGAATGTAACATAGACAAAGAATGTAGGAATGTGTGGATTTTCATGTAATAATATTAAAAAAAATTAAGTGATAAAGGTATTGTACTGAAAGAAGAGTAAAGGAGAGGCAAAATGCGGTAAATTACTTTACATAAAGGCATGCAAAAGTAGCATGGAAGAAGGGAAAGGTAAAGCATTATTTAAATTTTAACAGATTTGGTTTAAAGAGGGAATAATATACATACTTAGTTGTAAGACATTTATCTTACCCTATAGAGAAATAGGAGAAGAATGTGGAAAGACAAGGGAAAGCGGAGAAACTGATAGAAGGGAGGGCAGAAGTAAGAGGGGAAAGAAAAGGCAGGGCTGATAGAAAAGAGGGCAGATTGAAGGAGGTGGGGATCAGAAGCAAAATTCTGGTAAGGGAGAAACAAGTTGAATGGAGAGTGAAAAGTATAAATGGGGAAAAACAGAATGCAGGGCAACACAAAATAATCATTACTGTAAATGTGAATATTATGCAGTTCCTCATAAAGTGAATTAAATGCCAGAATCCTACAATATGTTTCTTACAAGAAACACAACAAGGAAATACATACAGAATAAAGGGAAATGACTGGAGCAAAATATAATAGGCTTAAGCTGAAATTAATAAAAACAAAACAAAACAGGGGTAGCAATCCTAATCTCAGACAAAGCAAAAGCAAAAATAGATTTAAGTAGAAGAGATAAGGAAGGAAACTACATCTTGGTAAAGAGTACTATAGACAATAAATTCATTTCAATATTAAGCATATATGCAATAAATGATATAGCATCCAAATTCCCAGGGAAGTTAAATGAATTACCAAAAGAAAGAGAGAGCAGAGCTGACGTACCAGCAGAGGGTTTCAACCTCCCTTTCTCAGAACTAGATAAATCAAACCACAAAATAAGAAAGAACTTAAGAAGCCAAATAGAATTTTAGAAAAGTTAGATATTGTAGGCCTCTGGAGAATATTGAATGGGAATAAAAAGGAACATATCTTTTTCTCAATGGTATATAGCATCTACATGTTAGAGCAATCTTACTCCAGAGAGCAATCAGCAGTCTCTGGAGACAACAGCACAGTACATCTACAGAATAATAGATCATGTATTAAAGCATAAAAGTCTAACAATCAAATGCAGAAAGGGAGAAATACTAAATGCATCTTTTCAGATCATGATGCAATAAAAATTTCATGTAATAAAGGGCCATGAAAGACCAAAAATAAATTGAAAACAAATCTAATCCTAACTAATAAGTGGATCAAACAACAAGTCATAGAAACAATAATTTCATCTAAGAGAATAACAATAATGAGGAAACATATCAAAATTTATGGAATGCAACAAAAGCAGTGCTTAGGGCAAATTTTATGTGTCTAAATGATTAGATGAATAAAATAGAGAAAGAAAAGACTGGTGAATTGGACATGCAATTAAAAAAAAGAATAAATTACAAATCCCCTATTAAAACCAAATTAGAAATTCTAAAAATCAAAGAAGAGATTAATAAAATTGAAAGTGAGAAAATTATTGAACTAAAAAATAACATGGAATTGGTTTTCTGAAAATAAAACATAAAATAGATAAATCTTTAATTAATTTGATGAGGAAAAAAAGAAAGAAGGCAAATTACTAGTATTAAACATGTAAAAAAGTGAATTTACCACCAATGAAGTGAAAATTAAAGCAACAATTAGGAGATATTTGCTCAACTTTATACCAATAAATCCGACTCTAATTGAAATGGATGAATATTTACAAAAGTATATAAATTGCCTAGATTAAAAGAAGAGAAAATAAAATGCTTAACCCCATTTTGTTCATTTTAATTTTATTTTAAAAAGAATAAAAAAAAAACAGAAAAGGAAAACAAAACATATTAAAACAAAACAGAATATTGTCATAATGAATTAGATCCTACTCAACTCTGCCCTGTAGAGGGCCACAGCTAGTGGGTGAACTTTGGGTGACATATAAGACCCTTCAGCCCAGAAGGAACCTGCTGACAATGTCTGGTTCAGTTCCCCATCTTCCCTAAAGGCTCTCAGTCTTCTTGAGAAGTCAGGAGGCTGTGACAACCTGTATTGTAGTTGAAGCAGAGTGATAATAAGTGGCAAAGAGTTATCTACATACATTAGCAAGTTGTTTATGTAGTCTAGCATGTACTAGTATATGGTTAGCGCATGCTCAGTTTTGCTTTGGTTATATAAGGGTATTAGGGTATATAAGGCTGAGAGAATTTGGAATAAACGGACTACATGATTGACCATCCATGTGAGTCCCACATCATTACTCTTCTTCTAAGACCAAGGACTTGGTCTGGTACCAAGATCCTCCAGAGAGCTAGTCTGGACATAACACTGCCCCAATCCTCCTTTTGAGCTGCCTTATTGGTGATGTCAGCTTTAGACATACGATATACATTTTCATGTAAAAAACACAAACAATTTGTCCATATTAAGTTCTTTAAAATTGATCTTTGATATTAGATCTCAGATGTTAAATTTTCTATTGAGTTTGGGTGTGGTTAAGACAAAATGCTAAAAATCTGCACATTAGGTGAATATCCTTTTTTTATTCATTCAATATTATGGATAATTTGCTGCATATGACATTTTTGGCCAAAAGCCTATTTCTTTTGATTGTTAGTAGATATGATTCTAGGACCTGTGATCTTTTATTGTGGTTACCAATAAGTCCTGTAAAATTCCAATTGTAACTCCAGCGAATTTGAAGTGGTTTTTTTTTTTTTTTTCTTGTTTCTTGTAAAATTTTCCCTTTGATCTAATGGTTTTGAAATTTGGCAATAATATCCTTATATGTTTTCCACAAAGGATCTCTTTGAGAAGGTAATCTGTGGATTTTTTCTATTTCTATTTTCTCCTTCATGTTCCAATACTCCAGGATAGTTTTTTGGAATATTTCTTGCATTAATGTGTCAAAGTTCTTTTTTTGATCACAGCTTTCAGGTAGTCCAATTATTCTTATATTTTATCTTCTTGATTATTTTTAATTTTTTAGTTTGTTTTTAGTTTTTCCTCAATGTCTCTTGTTTGATTTTTAAATTCTTTTTTGAGTTGTTCTATAAATTCTCTCTTTAATATTATTTCTTGAGGTAGAAGAAGCTTTTTTCACTTCAGTGTCTTCTTCTTAAGATGAATCCCAATTTTCCCTGTTTCTATGGTTGGGTTCTTCTTTATTTATTTATTTATTTTTAAATGAGAAATGTCATTTGCTCTTCTTCTCTAAGAGGACCATGACATCAGGGAGGTGATGCCATGATATGCAAGTTAATTGGATTTAAGTGAGGGAATACTGTACAGGGTCACCTGCCTTATTTTTCCTTCCAGAGACTGCTGGGTTCAGTGGCAAGATGCACATCCAGACTACTGGAGATGACCCTAAATGAAATAGGAGACATTGGCTTTTTTAAGCTTAAGTATTCAACAGATCTCAGTTTGACAGAGGCTACATCCGTTCCATGATTAAGGCCAGGTTGTAATTGAAACAAAGAATCTCCTCTTTCATCTCATCCAAAAAAAAAAAAAAAAATCTAAATGAATGAATGACTCTGAGGGGGGAAGACCCTCAGGATTAATGAACGAAGCATAAATGACTGTTTTTGATATTCAATCTGATCAATTAGAACCCAAACATATGATCAAATGGAACTTAGCCTAGGACCTAGTTGTTTAATTAAATCAGATTGGTTTTGTTTTAAGTCTTGGTCCTTAAGAAAGAAATCTAGCCAGTAAACCCCAAGATATCTTGGAAGAAAGAAGGAAGGGAAGGAAGGAAGGGAAGGAAGGAAGGGAAGGAAGGAAGGAAGGAAGGAAGGAAGGAAGGAAGGAAGGAAGGAAGGAAGGAAGGAAGGAAGGAAGGAAGGAAGGAAGGAAGGAAGGAAGGAAGGAAGGAAGGAAGGAAGGGAAGGAAGGAAGGAAGAAAGGAAGGGAGGAAAGGAAGAGAAGGAAGGAAAGAAGGAAGGGAAGGGAAGGGAGGGAGGGAGGGAGGGAAGGAAAAAGGAAGGAAGGAAGGAAGAAAGATGTCAAGGAGGGAGGAAAGGAGGGGAACCCCAAACCTCCTGCAAATCTTAGCAGCCAGCAGTTGGCTTATTTTTCCCTAAGGCGGCATCTCTGCAGGATAAGCCAGGGTTAGCATTCCTAATTTGCTGAGGTTCACTCAGTCTTCCTGGACTCGGACTCCTGACATACAGTGCAGGAGGTAAAAGTTCCTGTGGTTTCTGTTGAGTCTCCAGCCGAACCTAGCAAGCCCTATGGTTTCCCACTTGTTTCTATGGAGCTAGCCTGGAAGTGTTTGCACTTTACACTGGTTAATCTTGGGGGGGGGTCTTTCCTGGGATCTTCTTGGGTTTTACTAGGAGAACCCCTTTTATGCCGTAAGTCTTTTAGTGTTTTCACCTATGTTTGCCCTGTGACCTATTCCACTATCTTACCAATATCCTTCACTCTTAGCCCTGTTTTAGAAAAAATAAATTCCTAAGTAAAGATTTACAAGGCCAGATGGATTTACAAATGAATTCTATCAGATATTTAAAGAACAATTACTTCTGAAACTATATAAACTATTTGAAAAAAATAGACAAAGAATAGGTCTTGCCAAATTCCTTTTATGACACAAATATGGTGTTGCTACATTAATCAAGAAGAGCCAAAACAAACAAAATTATAGGCCAATTTCCCTGATAAATATTGATACAAAAATTTTACATAAAATATTAGCAAAGAGATTGCAGAAATTTATCACTGGAAAAAGAATCTTGTTATATCATTTTATACCTACCAGACTGGCTAAAATGATTGAAGGGGAAAGCAGCAAATGTTGGAGAGGGTGTGGAAAAAATTGAACACTAATTCATTGTTATTGGAATTGTGAACTGATCTAACCATTTTGGAGAGCAATCTGGAAGTATGCCTAAAGAGTTATTAAACTACTTATACCCTTTGACCCAGCAATATCATTATTCTATTTCCAAAGACAATTAGGGAAAAAGGAAGAGAGCATATATTTTCTAAAATGTATATAGCAGCCCTTTTTGTGGTAGCAAAGATCTAGAAATTTCAGGGATACTCATCAGTTGAGTAATGGATGAACAAGTTGTGGTATATGATTTTGATGGAATACTACTGTGCTATAAACAATGAGCTCAGTGGTCTTAGAAAAAACATGGAAAGACTTACATGAAATAATGAAAAGAAAAATGAGCAGAATCAAGAGAACATTGTAAACAGCCATAATAATGTTTTTAAAATGATTTTAAATATATAAGTTACTTTGACTACTATAAATACCCAAATTAATTATAAAGATCCAATTAAGAAGCTATCTGAATCTGGAGAAGGAACTGAAAAATAGAGGTATCTATAAGATAATTTTACAAATCTGCACACATAACATGCTCATAATATGTTTATAATACATAATATATAATACATAATACATGTTTCTCTGAGTGTCATACATGTGTATATGTGTACATATGTGTATATACGTGTGTGTACCTATACTTATTTGTGTCTAATGGTAGTCATCTCAAGGGCAGGCTGGGAGAAGGTAGGAAAAAAAGGAGGAAAAAACAATGTACATGATAATTTTGTCATATATTTGAAAGGAATAGCAAGTTATATTTAGAAGATTTGTAGTTTTATGTACAACCATCTTTTTATTGTTGATTGGTTGGTTTTCCTTCATTCTCAAAGTGAACCAAAATGACATCACTACATTAGAGTCATGTTATAGTATGTCTGACTGTGGCTGATCAGAACAATATGAGCTCAGAATGCTCTACCACATGTCAGGCACAGAACATATGTACACTTGGAGTGGATTCTCTAAATTTGCACATCATAGGTTTGTTTTTTTGTTTGTTTGTTTTTCTGGAGCTATTTAGAGAGCATAGTACCTTCTCTGGTGAGGGCATGCCATGCTGGATGGTCTTGCGCCAAGGTCTCCCAGGTCATGCAATCAGTTCTGAAGCTCTTTAAAAAGACCTTGAGAATATCTTTATATAATGCTCTTTCTGATCACTTCATGAGTTCTTACCCTGTGTGAGTTCTCCATAAAATAATCTTTTTTTGTAAGAATACATTTGACATTCAAACAGTGTGACCAGCCAAACTGAGTTGCACTTTCTGCTCTGATATGGAAATGCTTGTTTTATTCTATATGTTAATAAAAAAAATAAAAGGGAAAAACATAAAAATTTAGTGAAAAAGAGCAATTTTTTGATAAATGCATAAATTTATTAGTGAAAGGAAGAATTTTCAGATAGATACACCTTTATATATGTTATATCATATATGTGTATATACATCTACATACACAGATACATATATTTTCATGAATCCATTGTGGTGGGAATATCTCATTCTTTCTTGTTTTCTCATCCTTTATTATTTTTGTCTCTGCTTTTCAACGAGTCTTCCATAGAGATGCTACATATCACTCTGGGAATCTCCTCTGATTTTTTTTAATAGACACCATTCTTCATGAACTATCTCTTCTTTCCCTCCCTGTATTTCATTACTTCTTTATTTAATCCCCCAATTTCTCCCATTCTCCTGAAAAGAAAAATGGATTTTTCTCTTTGTCAAGGCCAATCCCTTTATATGTATCCTTTTCCCCAATAGGTCCCTCTACCAGGATAGTATTATGGAAACCATTGGCTTGTGTTCTGAGATACATTCAGCAATTTCCTAACCCCTTGCTGCAGTCTCTGCCAACATAGCCCTTCATCATCCTTACCCTACCACTGTGTGGAAGTTAGCAGTAAAACTTACTTCTGTCCACCTGTTTGTCCCAGGCAAAAGAGGTACAGATATTAGAATACATGCGCTGCATAAGGAAACAGTGTGTTATGCTGCGACAATACTCAGCCAGAGAACTTTGGGAGGGAAAAAAGAGAAATATCAATTCCCTACAGATACATGACACTTGTCTGTGTAAAGAATACACTAAGCTAAACCATCCATCTGGAGCCAGTTTTGTTTCCCTAGAAGTTACTTGGGGCAGGGTTGAAGCCAGTGAAAAGTGAATTCCTTCAACTAGGAGACCAAAATAACCTTGAAGTGTAGGCCAAAGTGATCTACCATTAAGGGGAAAGGAGTCAAAAAAAGAGTCCTGAGCCACAGGAGATTATAAGAACCCCCCAAAATATTGTTAAATCTTTAGATTATCAAATATTTGAAGAGGAATAAAACACAGTAAAAAAAAAATCTTGAACACAAGCATATAAATCAGTATGGAAGATATTAAAACAGAAGGAGCTCCAAGAAGATAGCTCCAAGACATCTAAGCAAATCCAAATATATCTGAACAAATATTGTAAGATGAAAATATAAATCAACACCTAATAAGGCAGAAGACCTTGTGGATTCCTAAAAAAAATATACAACCACAGCAAGATGTTTCTGATTGATTCAAGAGAGAAATAAGGATTGTCAAAGCAGAATTTGTGTTCTATAGAACAAAAAAAAATTCAGAGTAAAAATCTCAAATACGCAGTAGTGAATCTCTCCAAATAAATAAAGGAGAGAACAATTGATTGGAAATAAAAATACAAAGAAATGAGAGACATCCTGGAAGAATAAAACAAAAAAGCAATAACATTAAAAGAATATATTATCTCTATATAAGTGAAATATATCTATCTTAAAGATAAGATATAAAAGGACAATAATTATAGGTCACCCAGAAGAACATAAATTTTTTTATCATTATATCTTTTTATTTACAAAACATGTGCATGGGTAACTTTTCAACATTGACCCTTGCAAAAACATTCTGTTCCAAATTTTCCCCTTTTCCCCCACCCTATCCCCCAGATGGCAAGTAGTCCAATATGTGTTAAATAAAAATTTTTAATTAATTTCATAAAACCAAAAAAAAATGACAAGAAAATTGCTTAGAATTCCTGAGGGCAGGAAACAAAGTACCAATCAAAGAATCCATAGATCATGTCCAAAAAAAAAAAAAAAAAAAAAGGAGAAAGGAAAGCTGATATTGCAAAGTCTAAACTACATCTTGGTTAACTAGAAAAATTCCAGTGACAATAAATTCTGCAAGTGACTAAGAGGAAATCCTGATTGAAAATTTAAATAATACAAACTGTTCTATACTTATCAGAAACCACAAAAGGGAGTGGATTAATGTATTCTGAAGAGCAACCCAGGAATACATTCCAAAAACCTGAGCCTCATCATTATCCTTGATAATATCTATCAAGGATAGAAATTAAATAAAAGAGAGGGATCTGAAGCATTCCACCAAAACTTAAAAAATAAACCCACATGAACATACTTTAGACAAGAGAAACACAGGAAAAGGAGATAAATACAGCTATAATCTTATGAAGCAAATAAAACAAATTAACTCATCTCTAGAGATTATTAAAAAGAAAAAAGTAGAAAGACGAAGAAAGCTTTGGAATTAAGCAACAAGAGGTTACAACAAAAAGATGAAAGCAATGATAAATGGAAGAAATGATGGTGAAGGAACAGGCCTGGAATATCATGAACTAAATCTTGAAATGTCCCACTCCATGAGTGAATCAATGTTTTTGTGGGACTAAACTGCAGAATGAGAAAGCACATAAAAGAGAAGAGAACAAAAAGTAGAGGGGAAATGTGATATATCCTTATTATGTCAATGGTAAATAATGAAGAAAAAGTAACTTTGTTAGTCTCTCAGGAAGAAGAAATATTATAAGAAAATAAGGGGCAGAAAGGAAATTACATGGATTCAGTGGTGGTAAGGGGCCCTAGTAGAAAATACTCCATGAGGAGAGATAAAAACATTGTGTACTGGAAGATGGGAACTGTAAAATAGGTACATTCAAAAGGGTTGTACCTCCATAGACAGAATCTTGCTTTAGAAATCAGAGTTCTGGAGTAGTAGGGAGAGGGAGGATGCATTGGTCATAAAGGGAAAGATGGCATAGACATGGGAGGAAATTTCTTCACAAATGGGGGAAAAGTTATCATGGGGAAGGAAAAGGCTACAAATTAATTACACAATCAGAGATACAGGACATTTTCTATTGTAAAACACAGTTCTATACTCTCCAAATCTTAGAGAAATGAATACTTTTAATAGTGAGACAGTATAAAAAAGAGGAGAAAATAGAGCAAAATCTGCAAGGTAAAATGTAGAAATTGTTTAGAAGAGAAAACTCAAAATAAGTCCTTGAGAAGTTTTCATTCCATGAAGAACACAGAGACTAAAGAAGTAACAAATAAAGGTTAAGGACCATGAAACAAAAAATAAAAATTTAGACTAGCCAGAAAGAAAAGAGAATTGATGAAGCAAATGAGAGAAATAAATACTTTTTTTAGAAAAGGGGGTAGATAAATAGACCAAAAAATAATTGGAAACTGAATAATATCATCTTTAAGAATGACTGAGTGAAATAGCAAATTATAGAAACAATTATTTCACCCAAGATAATGACAATGATGAGACATCATATCAAAATTTGTGGGATGCAGCTAAAGCGGTAATAAGGGGAAATTTTATATCTTTAGAGGCTTATTTGAACAAAATAGAGAAAGAAAAGATTAATGAATTGGGTCTGCAAATTAAAAAGCTAGAAAAAGATAAAATTAAAAACCCCCAACCAAAAATCAAACTTGAAATACTAAAATTAAAAGGAGAAATCAATAATACTGAAAGTAAAAAAAAAAAAACATTGAATTAATAAATAAAACCAAGAGTTGGTTTTATGAAATAGACAATAAAATAGATAAACCTTTGGTAAATCTGATCAGAAAAAGGAAAGAGGAAAATCAAATTGTCAGTCTTACAAATGAAAAGGGGGATCTTTCCACCAATGAAGAGGAAATCAGAGAAATAATGAGTTACTTTGCCCAATTTTATGCCAATAAATTTGATAACTTAAGTGGGATGACTACCTCCAAAAATATAGGCTTCCTAGATTAACAGAGGAGGAGATAAATTGCTTAAATAGTCCCATTTCAGAAAAAGAAAGAGAACAAGCTATTAATCAACTCCCCAGGAAAAAATCCCCGGGACCAGATGGATTTACATGTGAATTCTACCAAACATTTAAAGAACACTAGCCCCAATGTTATATAAACTATTTGAAAAAATAGGGGATGGAGTCCTGCCAAACTCCTTTTATGACACAGACATGGTACTGATACCTAAGCCAGGTAGATCAGAAACTAGAAAGAAAACTATAGACCAATTTCCTTAATGAATATTGATGCTAAAATCTTAAATAAGATAGCAAAAAGACTTCAGAAATCATCCCCAGGATAATAAACTATGATCAAGTAGGATTTATACCAGGATGCAGGGCTGGTTTAATATTAGGAAAACTAGTAGTATAATTGACCATATTAATAATCAAATTAATAAAAACCATGTGATCATCTCAATAGATGCAGAAAAAGCATTTGATAAAATCTAACATCCATTCCTACTAAAAATACTTGAGAGTATAGGAATAAATGGACTATTCCTTAGAATAATCAGGAGCATAAATTTACGACCGTCAGTAAGCATAATATACAATGGAGATAAACTGGAACCTTTCCCAGTAAGATCAGGAGTGAAACAAGGTTGCCCATTATCACCATTACTATTCAATATTGTATTAGAAATGCTTGCCTCGGCAATAAGAGTTGAGAAAGAGATTAAAGGAATAAGAGTAAGTAATGAGGAAATCAAACTGTCACTCTTTGCAGATGATATGATGGTATACTTAGAGAACCCCAGAGATTCTAATAAAAAGTTATTAGAAATAATTCACAACTTTAGCAAAGTTGCTGGAAACAAAATAAATCCACATAAATCTTCAGCATTTTTATACATCAACAACAAAATGCAACAGCAAGAGATACAAAGAGAAATTCCATTCCAAACAAATATCGAGAGTCTAAAATATTTGGGAATCCATCTACCAAAGAAAAGTCAGGAATTATATGAGCAAAATTACAAAACACTTGCCACAAAAATAAAGTCAGATTTAAATAATTGGAAAGACATCCAATGCTCATGGATAGGCCGAGCGAATATAATAAAGATGACAATACTCCCTAATCTATTTATTTAGTGCTATACCAATCAGACTCCCAAGAAACTATTTTAGTGACCTAGAAAAAATAACAACAAAGTTCATATGGAAAAATAAAAGGTGGGGAATTTCAAGGGAATTAATGAAAAAAAAGTCAGAAGAAGGTGGTCTAAGTGTACCTGATCTAAAGCTATATTATATAGCAGCAGTCACCAAAACCATTTGGTATTGGCTAAGAAATAGACCGGTCAATCAGTGGAACAGATTAGGTACAAAGGACAAAAAAGGGTACAACTATAGCAATCTAGTATTTGATAAACCCAAAGATACCAACATGAGGGATAAAAATGCATTATTTGAAAGAAACTGTTGGGAAAACTGGAAATTAGTATGCCAGAAATTAGATATGGATCCACACTTAACACCATATACCAAGATAAGATCAAAATGGGTCCATGATTTAGGCATAAAGAATGAGATCATAAATAGATTAGAGGAACAGAGGATAGTCTACCTCTCAGACCTGTGGAGGAGGAAGCAATTTATGACTAGAAGAGATCTAGAGATTATTATTGATCACAAAATAGAAGATTTTGATTACATCGAACTAAAAAGTTTCTGTACAAACAATACTAATTCAAACAAGATTAGAAGGGAAGTAACAAATTAGGAAAATATTTTTATAGTTAAAGGTTCTGATAAAGGTCTCATTTCCAAAATATAGAGAGAATTGATCCTAATTTGTAAGAAATCAAGCCATTCTCCAGTTGATAAATGGTCAAAGAATATGAACAGACAATTCTCAGATGATGAAACTGAAACTATATCCACTCATATGAAAGAGTGTTCCAAATCACTACTGATCAGAGAAATGCAAATTAAGACAACTCTGAGATATCACTACACACCTGTCAGATTGGCTAAGATGACAGGAACAAATAATGATGAATGTTGGAGGGGATGTGGGAAAACTGGGACACTAATACATTGTTGGTGGAGTTGTGAAAGAATCCGGCCATTCTGGAGAGCAATTTGGAACTATGCCCAAAAAGTTGTCAAACTGTGCATACCCTTTGATCCAGCATTGCTGCTATTGGGCTTATATCTCAAAGAAATACTAAAGAGGAGAAAGGGACCTGTATGTGCCAAAATGTTTGTAGCAGCTCTTTTAATAGTGGCTAGAAACTGGAAGATGAATGGATGTCCATCAATTGGAGAATGGTTGGGTAAATTATGGTATATGAAGGCTATGGAATATTATTGCTCTGTAAGAAATGACCAGCAGGATGAATTCAGAAAGGCTTGGAGAGACTTGCATGAACTGGTGCTGAGTGAAATGAATAGAACCAGAAGATCACTACACACTTCAACAACAATACTGTATGAAGATGTATTCTGATGGAAGTGGATATCTTCAACATAAAGAAGATCCTACTCACTTCCAGCTGATCAGTGATGGACAGAAACAACTACACCCAGAGAAGGAACACTGGGAATTGAATGTAAAATATTAGCACTACTGTCTATCTACCCAGGTTACTTATACCTTTGGAATCCAATTCTTAATGTGCAACAAGAAAAGTGGATTTACACACATATGCTGTATCTAGGTTATACTGTAACACATTTAATATGTATAGGATTGTCTGTCATCTAGGGGACGGAGTAGAGGGAGGGAGGGGAAAATCTGGAAAAATGAATACATGTTATAATGTTATAAAAAATACTTATGCATATATACTGTCAAAAATGTATAATTATAAAATTAATAAAATAATAAAAAAAGAAAAAGGGGTAGAAAAATGAAAAAAAAAAACTAAAAAGAAATTGCTGTGGAGGATTGTAATTTCTTAACAGAGAAAAACAGAGATGAAACAATTATACAGTTAGAAAAAATGAAGAAAGATAAAGGAATTAATAAATACAATTCTAAAAAAAATTCAAAAAGAGTAAGAAATTGAGGGTTTGGGGAATTCTTGAAAATAAAGGAAAGAGTACCCATGGGAACAGAGATAATTGCTTTAAAATAGATTAAATTCAAATAACTGAAGAGATGAAATACTGTCTTTAAATAGGAAAAAGCAGTAAAAAAAATTGTCATAACCAAATGGAGGAAAATATAAACATCTCATAACTTTAAACATGAATGGATTAATTGGTTAAAAAAAGAAAACCTATAAAAGAATGATACATTGAATTTTTTAAAAACCCCAGAATTTATTGCTTACAATAAATAAGTATAACTAAACAGAAAAGACACACACAGGATAAAAATGAAGGACTAGAACAATTTATTGTACATCAAATAAATCCAAATGATTAGGAATCACAATTATGCTGTCAAAGCAAAACAAAAATTCACAAAACAGGAATAAACAAGAAAATTATTTTACTAAAGCAACTACCAACAATTAAGCCAATCTCAATACTTAACTTTAAGGTTCTATCTAAATTCATAAGGGAAATATTAGCTGAACTACAGGAGATTTCAATGTCCATCTTTTTGTTTTAAATAAGTCTAACAAAGATGAGCATTGGGGAGATATAAAAATGAACAAATTTCTACAGAAACTAAAGCTAAAAAATTTCTAATGGCAAAACTAAAGAATACATCTATTTCTTAGTTCTATATGGAACTTTTACAAAACTTTTACAAAAATTCATTTATTAGAGGACGGTGATATTGAAAATAAATGTAAAAGGTGATAATAAATATTATAGATAGATATTTTAGTTTAATCTACTTCATTAAAAGTCAATGAAACTTTTTTTAATTTAATTTTTATTTTATTTTATAATTATAACTTTTTTTTTGACAGTACATATGCATGGGTAATTTTTTATAACATTATCCCTTGCACTTACTTCTGTTCAGATTTTTTCCCTTCCTTCCCCAACCCCCTCCCCCAGATGGCAGGCAGTCTTATACATGTTAAATATATTACAATATATTCTAGTTACAAATTTCTTGTTGCACAGGAAGAATTGGATTCAGAAGGTAAAAATAACAGTTTACACTCATTTCCCAGTGTTCCTTTTCTGGATGTAGCTGATTCTGTCCATCATTAATCAATTGGAATTGGATTAGCTCTTCTCTATGTTGAAGATATCCACTTCCATCAGAATACATCCTCATACAGTATCATTGTTGAAGTGTATAATGATCTTCTGGTTCTGCTCGTTTCACTCAGCATCAGTTGATGTAAGTCTCTCCAAGCCTCTCGGTATTTCTCCTGTTGGTCATTTCTTACAGAACAATAATATTCCATAACATTCATATACCATAAATTTACCCAACCATTTTCCAATTGATGGACATCCATTCATCTTCCAGCTTCTAGCCACTATGAAAAGGGCTGCCACAAACATTTTGGCACATACAGGTCCCTTTCCCTTCTTTAGTAGTTCCTTGGGATATAAGCCCAGTAGTAGTATGGCTGGGTCAAAGGGTATGCACATTTTGATAACTTTTTGGGCATAATTCCAGATTGCTCTCCAGAATGGCTGGATTCTTTCACAACTCCACCAACAATGCATCAGTGTCCCAGTTTTCCCACATCCCCTCCAACATTCATCATTATTTGTTCCTGTCATCTTAGCCAATCTGACAGGTGTGTAATGATATCTCAGAGTTGTCTTAATTTGCATTTCTTTGATCAATAGTGATTTGGAATACTCTTTCATATGAGTGGAAATAGTTTTAATTTCATCATCTGAAAATTGTCTGTTCATATCCTTTGACCATTTATCAATTGGAGAATGGCTTGATTTCTTATAAATTAAAGTCAATTCTCTGTATATTTTGGAGATGAGGCCTTTATCAGAACCTTTAACTGTAAAAATGTTTTCCCAATTTGTTACTTCCCTTCTAATCTTGTTTGCATTAGTTTTGTTTGTGCACAAACTTTTTAATTTGGTGTAATCAAAATTTTATATTTTGTGATCAATAATGGTCTCTAGTTCTCCCTTGGACACAAACTCTTTCCTCCTCCACAAGTCTGAGAGGTAAACCATCCCCCGTTCCTCCAATTTATTTATGATTTCGTTCTTTATGCCTAAATCTTGGACCCATTTTGATCTAATCTTAGTATGTGGTGTTAAATGTGGGTCCATGCCTAGTATCTGCCATACTAATTTCCAGTTTTCCCAGCAGTTTTTGTCAAATAATGAATTCTTATCCCAAAATTTGGGATCTTTGGGTTTGTCAAACACTAGATTGCTATTTTTATTCACTATCTTGCCCTGTGAACCTAACCTATGCCACTGATCAACTGGTCTATTTCTTAGCCAATACCAAATGGTTTTGGTGACTGTTGCTTTATAATACAGTTCTAGATCAGGTACCGATAGACCACCTTCACTTCATTTTTTTTTTCATTACTTCCCTTGAAATTCTCGACCTTTTGTTGTTCCATATGAATTCTGTTGTTATTTTTTCTAGGTTGTTAAAATAGTTTCTTGGAAGTCTGATTGGTATAGCACTAAATAAATAGATTAGTTTAGGGAGTATTGTCATCTTAATTATATTCGCTCGGCCTATCCAAAAGCACTGAATGTCTTTCCAATTATTTAAATCTGACTTTATTTTTGTGGCAAGTGTTTTGTAATTTTGTTCATATAATTCCTGACTCTCCTTTGGTAGATATATTCCCAAATATTTTATACTATCGACCGTTATTTTGAATGGAATTTCTCTTTGTATCTCTTGCTGTTGGATTGTGTTGGTAATGTATAAAAATGCTGAGGATTTATGTGGATTTATTTTGTATCCTGGGGCTTTGCTAAAATTCTGAATTATTTCTAATAGCTTTTTTTGTT
The DNA here is from genome assembly GCF_048593235.1 of Sminthopsis crassicaudata. Lineage (NCBI taxonomy): Eukaryota > Metazoa > Chordata > Mammalia > Dasyuromorphia > Dasyuridae > Sminthopsis > Sminthopsis crassicaudata. The sequence continues at coordinate 325,117,594 of NC_133620.1, forward strand.
TGTTTGTTTGTTTGTTTTATTCATTTTTCCAAATTATCCCCTCCCTTCCTCCACTCCCTCCCCATGGATGGCAGGTAATCCCATACATTTTATATGTGTTACAATATAACCTAGATACAATATATGTGTGTAAATACCATTTTCTTGTTGCACATTAATTATTAGCTTCCGAAGGTATAAGTAACCTGGGTAGATAGACAGTAGTGCTAACAATTTACATTCGCTTCCCAGTGTTCCTTCTCTGGGTATAGTTATTTCTGTCCATCATTGATCAACTGGAAGTGAGTTGGATCTTCTTTATGTTGAAGATTTCCACTTCCATCAGAATACATCCTCATACAGTATTGTTGTTGAAGTGTATAGTGATCTTCTGGTTCTGCTCATTTCACTCAGCAACAGTTGATTTAAGTCTCTCCAAGCCTCTCTGTATTCCTCCTGCTGGTCATTTCTTACAGAGCAATAATATTCCATAACCTCATATACCGCAATTTACCCAACCATTCTCCAATTGATGGACATCCATTCAACTTCCAGTTTCTAGCTACAACAAAAAGAGCTGCCACAAACATTTTGGCACATACAGGTCCCTTTCTACTCTTTAGAATTTCTTTGGGATATAATCCCAGTAGTAGTACTGCTGGGTCAAAGGGTATGCACAGTTTGATAACTTTTTGGGCATAGTTCCAAATTGCTCTCCAGAATGTCTGGATTCTTTCACAACTCCACCAACAATGTATCAGTGTCCCAGTTTTCCCACATCCCCTCCAACATTCATCATTATTTGTTCCTGTCATTTTAGCCAATCTGACAGGTGTGTAGTGGTATCTCAGAGTTGTCTTAATTTGCATTTCTCTGATCAGTAGTGATTTGGAACACTCTTTCATATGAGTGGAAATAGTTTCAATTTCATCATCTGAGAATTGTCTGTTCATATCCCTTGACCATTTATCAATTGGAGAATGGTTTGGTTTCCTATAAATCAGGGTCAGTTCTCTATATATTTTGGAAATGAGACCTTTGTCAGAACCTTTACTTTTAAAAATATTTTCCCAATTTGTTACTTCCCTTCTAATCTTGTTTGCATTAGTATTGTTTGTACAGAAACTTTTTAGTTTGATGTAATCAAAATCTTCTATTTTGTGATCAATAATGATCTCTAATTCTCCTCTGGTCATAAATTGCTTCCTCCTCCACAGGTCTGAGAGGTAGACTATTCTCTGTTCCTCTAATCTATTTATGATCTCATTCTTTATGCCTAAATCATGGACCCATTTTGATCTTATCTTGGTATATGGTGTTAAGTGTGGGTCCATATCTAATTTCTGCCATACTAATTTCCAGTTTTCCCAACAGTTTCTTCCGAATAATGAATTTTTGTCCCTAATGTTGGTATCTTTGGGTTTGTCAAAGACTAGATTACTATAGATGTACCCTTTTTTGTCCTTTGTATCTAATCTGTTCCACTGATCTACCGTTCTATTTCTTAGCCAGTACCAAATGGTTTTGGTGACTGCTGCTATATAATATAGCTTTAGATCAGGTACACTTAGTCCACCTTCCTCTGACTTTTTTTTCATTAGTTCCCTTGCAATTCTCGACCTTTTATTCTTCCATATGAATTTTGTTGTTATTTTTTTCTAGGTCATTAAAATAGTTTCTTGGGAGTCTGATTGGTATAGCACTAAATAGATTAGTTTGGGGAGTATTGTCCTCTTTATTATATTCGCTCGGCCTATCCAAGAGCACTGAATGTCTTTCCAATTATTTAAATCTGACTTTATTTTTGTGGCAAGTGTTTTGTAATTTTGCTCATATAATTCCTGACTTTTCTTTGGTAGATGGATTCCCAAATACTTTATACTCTCAACATTTGTTTGGAATGTAATTTCTCTTTGTATCTCTTGCTGTTGCATTTTGTTGGTGATATATAAGAATGCTGAGGATTTATGTGGATTTATTTTGTAACCTGCCACTTTGCTAAAATTCTGAATTATTTCTAATAGCTTTTTAGCAGAGTCTTTGGGGTTCTCTAAGTATACCATCATGTCATCTGCGAAAAGTGATAATTTGATTTCCTCATTTCCTACTCTAATACTTGAATCTCTTTCTCAGCTCTTATTGCTGAGGCTAGAATTTCTAGTACTATATTGAAAAGTAATGGTGATAGTGGGCAACTTTGTTTCACTCCTGATCTTACAGGGAAAGGTTCTAGTTTATCGCCATTACATATGATGTTTACTGAAGGTTTTAAATATATGCTCCTTATTATTTTAAGGAATAGTCCATTTATTCCTATACTCTCAAGCGTTTTTAGTAGGAATGGATGTTGGATTTTATCAAATGCTTTTTCTGCATCTATTGATATGATCATATGGTTTTTATTAATTTGATTATTAATATGGTCAATTATACTAATAGTTTTCCTAATATTAAACCAACCCTGCATTCCTGGTATAAATCCCACTTGGTCATAGTGTATTATCCTGGGGATGATTTTCTGAAGTCTATTTGCTAATATCTTATTTAAGATTTTAGCATCAATATTCATTAAGGAAATTGGTCTATAGTTTTCTTTCTCAGTTTTCGATCTACCTGGTTTAGGTATCAGTACCATGTCTGTGTCATAGAAGGAATTTGGTAGGACTCCTTCAATCCCTATTTTTTCAAACAGTTTACATCGCATTGGAGTTAGTTGTTCTTTAAATGTTTGGTAGAATTCACCTGTAAATCCATCTGGTCCTGGGGACTTTTTCTTAGGAAGTTGGTTAATAGCTTGATCTATTTCTTTTTCTGAGATGGGACTATTTAGACTACTTACTTCTTCCTCTGTTAATCTGGGCAAGGTATATTTTTGAAGGTATTCTTCCATTTCATTTAAGTTATCAAATTTATCAGCATAAAGTTGAGCAAAGTAGCTCCTAACTATTGTTCTAATTTCCTCTTCATTAGTGGTGAGATCACCCTTTTCATTTTCAAGACTAACAATTTGCTTTTTCTCTTTCCTTTTTTTAATCAGGTTTACTAAGGGTTTGTCTATTTTGTTGGTTTTTTCATAGAACCAACTCTTAGTTTTATTAATTAATTCAATAGTTTTTTTTTTACTTTCAATTTTATTAATCTCACCTTTTATTTTTTGAATTTCAAGTTTTGTGTTTGTCTGGGGGTTTTTAATTTGTTCCTTTTCTAGCAATTTGAGTTGTAAGCCCAATTTGTTGGCCATCTCTTTCTCTATTTTATGCAAGTAGGCCTGTAGAGATATAAAACTTCCCCTTATTACTGCTTTGGCTGTATCCCACACATTTTGCTATGATGTCTCAATATTGTCATTCTCTTGGGTGAAGTTATTAATTATGTCTATGATTTGCTGTTTTACCCAATCATTCTTTAGTATAAGATTATTTAGTTTCCAATTATTTTTTGGTCTATTTTCCCCTGGCTTTTTATTAAATGTTATTTTGATTGCATTGTGGTTTGAAAAGGATGCATTTACTATTTCTGCCTTACTGCATTTGATTTTGAGGTTTTTATGCCCTAGTATATGATCAATTTTTGTATAGGTTCCATGAACTGCTGAGAAGAAAGTATACTCCTTTCTGTCACCATTTAGCTTTCACCAAAGATCTATCATATCAAACTTTTCTAGTATTCTATTTACCTCTTTGACTTCTTTCTTATTTATTTTGTGGTTTGATTTATCTAATTCTGAGAGTGCAAGGTTGAGATCTCCCACTATTATAGTTTTGCTATCTATTTCCTCTTGCAGCTCTCTTAATTTCTCTTTTAAGAATTTAGATGCTGCACCACTTGGTGCATATATGTTTAATATTGATACTGCTTCATTATTGATGCTGCCCTTTAGCAGGATATAATGCCCTTCCTTATCTCTTTTAATTAGATCAATTTTCGTTTTTGCTTGATCTGAGATGAGGATGGCTACTCCTGCTTTTTTGGTTTTGCCTGAAGCATAATAGGTTCTGCTCCACCCTTTTACTTTTAGTTTGAATGTCTCACCTTGTTTCAGGTGTGTTTCCTGTAAACAACATATAGTAGGGTTCTGATTTTTAATCCAGTCTGCTAACTGCTTTATCTTTATGAGGCAGTTTGCCCCATTCACATTTATGGTTAGAAGGACTAATTCTATATTGCTTGCCATCCTATTAACCCCTGCTTATGCTTTTCCCCTTTCCTTCCCTCTTACCCCCCTACCCAGTATTAAACTGATGAACACCACTTGCTTTTCACAGCCCTCCCTTTTTAGGATCCCTCCCCCACCTTAAAGTTCCTCCCCTTATTTTACCCCTTTTCCTCCAAATTTCTGTATTCCCTTCCCCTTAGTTTACTCCTTCCCTTTCACTTTTCAATGAAGTGGAAGAAGTTTCACCATAAATCGAATATGTGTATTGATACACACTATGTTCATCTCCCTCCTTTCTTTCTCTCAGATACAATAGATTACCTTTGCCTCTTCATGAGATGTAGTACCACCACTTTACACTTTTTTATGATATAATCTCCTTTCCACCTCTAGTTTCTAAGACAAATTGTACATATATTCTTTACATATTTTTTTGGCAGAAGTATAGTTCTCAAGATTTCTTTTTACCTTTTTAGAAATCTCTTGAGTTCTGTATTTGAAGATCAAACCTTTTATGTAGGTCTGGTTTTTTCATCAAAAATAGATGGAATTCATTTATTTCGTTAAATGTCCATCTTCTTCCCTGGAAAACGATGCTCATTCTTGCTGGGTAAGTTATTCTTGGCTGCATACCAAGTTCCTTAGCCTTCCGGAATATCATGTTCCAGGCCCTTCATTCTTTTAATGTGGACGCTGCTAGATCCTGGGTTATCCTTATTGTGGATCCTCCATATCTGAATGGCTTTTTTCTAGCAGCTTCCAATATCCTTTCCTTTGTCTGATGGTTCTTGAACTTGGCCACTATATTTCTTGGCGTTTTGATTTTAGGGTCCCTTTCAGTAGGTGATCGATGAATTTTTTCAATGTCTATTTTACCCTCTGTTTCCAGAACGTCTGGGCAGTTCTCTTTGATAATTTCCTCGAAAATAGTGTCCAAGCTCTTTTTTTCCTCACATTTTTCAGGGAGTCCAATTATTCTCAAATTGTCTCTCCTGGATCTGTTTTCCATGTCTGTTGTCTTTCTGATAAGGTACTTAACATTCTTTTCAATTGTTTCATTTCTCTGGTTTTGCTTGACTACCTCTTGGTTTCTCCTTGAGTCATTCATTTCTACTTGTTCCAGTCTAATTTTCAATGATGTATTTTCTTCACTCACTTTTTTTATATCTCTTTGTAATTGTCCAATTGAGTTTTTATCTTCTATGGAATTTTTTTCCATTTTATCCATTTTATTTTTTAGAGAGCTGTTTTCTTTTTCCAGCTCACTAATCCTGTTTTCCTTGGAGTTGTTTACCTTTTCCAGCTCACTAATCTTGTTTCTCAATGATTTGATTTCTTTATCCACTCTGTCTTTGAATGCATGGGATGACTTCTCCAGGCTCTCTTGCCAAGCTTCCCTTTCCTTTTCCCATTTCTCTTCCAGCTCTCTTGTGAGAGCCTTTTTGATTTCCTCTATGAGATTCTTTTGTATTGAGGAGCAGTTCATATCCCCCTTAGGGGATTCCTCTGAGGACAGTCTGTTTTTAGTCTCCTCAGTGTTTGAAGTCTGCTCTCTCTCCATACAAAAGCTGTCAATGGTTAGAGCCCTTTTGAATTTTTTGTTCATTTTGTCAGAGTAGGAATGGAAGAAAACAAATTGACAAGAAAAACAACAGGTCTGTTTTGGGGGGGATGGGGCTGGATGGTATTAATGGGCTTCCTCTACAGACTGGGGGTAGGGCAGCAGAGAGCCACTAACAGAACAGCAATGACTGTACTGAGTCTGCACTCTGAGGCTCTGAAAACTTGCTGAGTCAGTCCAGGTGGGGGTTGGGGGTGGCCGGGTTCTGAGAGAAGCTGGCTTTCTGGGGTTTTAATCTTCACCTCCGGTGTTTACACCCTCTCCGCTGCTCCTAGCTTGCTGCCAAGACGGAGTATCCACACTGGGGAAAAAGTCTTTTTGCAGAAATGGCAGAGATCGTACCCCTCCCCCTCTGGTCTGAGCTCTGTGAGCTGCCTGTCTCGCTCTGGCTTGCCTGCCCTCAATCTGCGCCCAGTCTGATTGACCCTCCCCTGAGCAAACACAGACCTTTTCTGGGGACTTTCGAGGATGTCTTCTCTTGGTGATTATTTGTGGATTTCTTTCTGGGTCAAGCATTAAGTCTGAGGCTTGACATGAAGTAAGTTCTGAGAGAAAATGAGGAGCTCAAGCAGCTGTCTGCCTCCACGCCGCCATCTTGGCCGGAAGTCCTAAATCAATGAAACTTAAAAAACAACAATTGGTTCAGAGATAAAACAAACTAACAAACAAACAAAAAACCTAGACTTAAAAGGAAATTTCTAAATGAAATCCTAAATATGAGTGGGAACAAAAAGCAAATCATGAAAACTATAATTGTCTAAGAGAAAATTGTAGTGATGAAATAATAGATCAACTTTTATGGAATGAAATTAAAACAGTTCACAAAGGAAAAATTTATTCCCTTTAAATAAATTAACAAAATAAAAAGAAAATGATTAATGAATTGAATATCCATCATAAGAATTAAAAAGTCTACAAACAAACCCAAAGTAAGTAGAAAAGAGGAGCTATTTAATATTAGAGAGCAAATAAAGTATAAACTAAAAATAAATGAATAAATGAAACTGTAGAAATTTAGAAATAAATTAGAAATAAAACTAAAAGCTAATTCTTTCGAGTAACTAAGAAAGGAAGCAAGCAAGCATTATTCCTAATAAACCAAGTACTATGCTAAGTACTTTACAGATATCTCATTTGATCCTCACAACAACCATAAGAAGTAGGTAATGATATTATCCTCATTTTATAATTGAAGAAACTGAAGCAAATAGAGGTAAATGATTTGTCCAGGGTTCGCACAACTAGCAAATATCTAAGATCAGATTTGAATTCAGGACGTTAACTTCAAGCCTAGTGCTCTATTCACTTCAAATTAATATACAAAATTGATAAATTTTTAACCAACTTTATTAAAAGGAAGAGGACAGAAAATCAAATTACAAAAAAAAAATTAGAGGGAATAAAAAGAATTGGCAAAACTTAAAATGTAGTTATATACTAATAAAACTGGAAACACACATGAAATACAGTAATTCCTTCCAAGCCTCAAACTATGAGAAGACCAGAGACCTTAAATAATCCTGTCTTTAAAAAAGAGAAATAGAGGTAACTATTTGGTATAAATACTATGCATATTATTCTCAAAAACTGAGAAACAAAACAGTTTACCAGTATATAACTGGGGAGAATTACATTCATTAAAGCCATCAAAAGTGAATCTTGTTTAAAAAAAAATGTAAAAGCTTGTCTCCCTAAGAAGATATCACCATTCTATTCTTTTGCAGAGGTAGAAGTCTGTGGATATTAAACAATGCATATATTTTCAGATTTCTCATATATATATATACAATGTATATTTCAGTTTTGTTAGTTTTTTTTATTCCCTCATTTAAGAAAAATATTTAGTAGTAGCTCTGTAGGAGGAAAAGAAGGAGAGAGGTTGGGAAAAATTGTATTGTAAAAAGATAGCAATAAAAAAGAATAAAGAAGAGAGATGGGACAGTACCCACTTTGGTAGGTATATTTAATCCAGCTATCAGCCCCAGTTTCTTCAGTTCTTTTTGTTTCTCAGCCAATTAGAGAACTTGTCATCATCATCTAGCACTTGCCTAGAAGTAGATTCATCCAAACCATGTGACCACTTGAATTGGAATGTAGAGGGAATATCTATGGATAGATTTCTTCATAGAATTGGCCTCTGTAGGCCAATCACACTTCCCCTTTATATTTTAACTGCAAAACTTAATGATATATTTTTTAAATTTTATTAATTTATTTTATAATAGCTTTTTATTGAAAGAACATATGAATGGGCAATTTTTCAACATTGTCTCTTGCAATCGCTTGCATTCCAACTTTTCCCTTACTTCTCTCTACTCCCTCCCCTAGATGGCAAGCAGTTTCATACATGTTAAACATGCTAAAGTATATCTTAAGTACAATATATGTGTACATATTTGTTCAGTTCTTTGTTGCACAAGAAAAATTGTATGCAGAAAGGTAAAAATAACCTGGGAAGAAAAAAAAATGCAAGCTGTACACATTCATTTCCCAGTGTCCTTTCTCTGGGTGTAGCTGGTTTATTATTGATCAATTGGAAATGAATTGGATATTCTCTTTGTTGAAGATAACCACTTCGATCAGAATTTATCCTCATATAGTATCATTGTTGAAATGTATAATGATCTCCTGGTTCTGCTCATTTCACTTAGCATCAATTCATGTAGGTATTTCCAAGGCTCTTGCTATTCATCCTTCTGGTCATTTCTTTTTTTTTCTTTCTTTCTTTCTTTTTTTTTTTTTTTTAGTTTTTTATTTACAAGATATATGTATGGGTAATTTTTCAGCATTGACAATTGCAAAACCTTTTGTTCCAACTTTTCTCCTCCTTCCCCCCACCCTCTCTCCCAGATGGCAGGTTGACTAATACATGTTAAATATGTTAAAATATAAGTTAAATACAATATATGTATACATGTCCAACAGTTATTTTGCTGTACAAAAAGAATCGGACTTTGAAGTGTACAATTAGCGTGTGAAGGAAATCAAAATGCAGGTGGACAAAATAGAGGGATTGGGAATTCTATGTAGTGGTTCATAGTCATCTCCCAGAGTTCTTTTGCTGGGTGTAGCTGTTTCAATAAATTACTGCTCTATTGGAACTGATTTGGTTCATCTCATTGTTGAGGAGGGCCACATCCATCAGAATTGATCATCATATAGTATTGTTGAAGTATATAATGATCTCCTAGTCCTGCTCATTTCACTCAGTATCAGTTCATGTAAGTCTCTCCCAGCCTTTCTGAAATCACCCTGCTGGTCATTTCCTACAGAACAATAATATTCCATAATATTCATATACCACAATTTATTCAGCCATTCTACAATTGATGGGCATCCACTCAGTTTCCAGTTTCTGGCCACTACAAAGAGGGCTGCCACAAACATTCTTGCACACTCAGGTCCTTTTCCCTTCTTTAAAATCTTTTTGGGATATAAGCCCAGTAGTAACACAGCTGGATCAAAGGATATGCACAGTTTGATAACTTTTTGCTGCTGGGTGTAGCTAGTTCAATAAATTACTGCTCTATTGGAACTGATTTGGCTTATCTCATTGTTGAGGAGGGCCATATCCATCAGAATTGATCATCATATAGTATTGTTGAAGTATATAATGATCTCCTGGTCCTCCTCATTTCACTCAGTATCAGTTCATGTAAGTCTCTCCCAGCCTTTCTGAAATCACCCTGCTGGTCATTTCTTACAGAAGAATAATATTTCATAACATTCATATACCACAATATACCTAGCCATTCTCCAATTGATGGGCATCCATTCAGTTTCTAGTTTCTAGCTACTACAAAAAGGGTTTCCACAAACATTTTTGCACATGTGGGTCCCTTTCCCTTCTCTAGTATTTCTTTGGGATATAAGCCCAGTAGTAGCACTGCTGGATCAAATGGTATGCACAGTTTGTTAGCTTTTTCAAATTGTTTTCCAGAATGGTTAGATACATTCACAACTCCACCAACAGTGCATCAATGTCCCAGTTTTCCTGCATCCTCTCCAACATTCATCATTATTTGTTCCAGTCATCTTAGCCAATCTGACAGGTGTGTAGTGGTATCTCAGAGTTTTCTTAATTTGCATTTCTCTTATCATAATGATTTGGAACACCCTTTCATGTGAGTAGAAATAGTTTCAATTTCATCATCTGAAAAATGTCTGTTCATATCCTTTGACAATTTATCAATTGAAGAATAGCTTGATTTCTTATAAATTAGAGTCAATTCTCTATATATTTTGGAAATGAGGCCTTTATCAGAACCTTTAATTGTAAAAATGTTTTCCTAGTTTATTGCTTCCCTTCTAATCTTGTTTGCATTCAGTTTTTTTTTTTTTTTGGTTTTGTTTTGTTTTTGTTTTGTTTTTTTTGTACAAAAGCTTTTTAACTTGATGTAATCAAAATTTTCTATTTTATGATCAATAATGATCTCTGTTTCTTCTTTGGTCACAAATTCCTTCCTGCTCCACAAGTCTGAGAGATAAACTATCCTATGTTCTTCTAATTTATTTATAATATCGTTCTTTATGCCTAAATCATGAACTCATTTTGATCTTATCTTGATCTACGGTGTTAAGTGTGGCTCCATGCCTAGTTTCTGCCATATTAATTTCCAGTTTTCCCAGCAGTTTTTGTCAAGTAGTGTATTGTTATCCCAAAAGTTGGGATCTTTGTGTTTGTCAAACACTAGATTGCTATAGTTATTGACTATTTTATCCTGTGAATCTAACCTATTCCATTGATCAACTAGTCTATTTCTTAGCCAGTATCAAATAGTTTTGGTGACTGCTGCTTTGTAATATAGTTTTAGATCTGGGTACAGCTAGGCCACCTTCATTCGATTTTTTTTTTCATTAGTCCCCTTGAAATTCTTGACCTTTTGTTCTTCCATATGAATTTTATTATTTTTTCTAGGTCATTATTTCTTGGGAGTCTGATTGATATAACACTAAATAAATAGATTAATTTAGGTAATATTGTCATCTTTATTATTGGAATTTCTCTATATCTCTTGTGGTAGATTTTGTTGGTGATGTATAAAAATCCTGATGATTTTTGTGCATTTATTTTGTATCCTGCCATTTTGCTAAAGTTGTTGATTATTTCTAATAGCATTTTAGGAGAATCTCTGGGGTTCTCTTAAGGATGTCATCATATCATCTTCAAAGAGTGATAATTTGATTTTATCATTACCTGCTCTGATTCCTTTAATCTCTTTCTCAACTCTTACTGAAGAAGCTAGCATTTCTAATACAATATTGAAGAGTAATGGTGATAGTGGGCAACCTTGTTTCACCCCTGATCTTTTTAGTAATGGTTCCAGTTTATCCCCATTACATATGATGCTTACTGATGGTTTTAAATAGATGCTCCTGACTATTTTAAGGAGAATTCCATTTATTTCTGTACTCTCAAGTGTTTTTCATAGAAATGGATGTTGGATTTTATCAAATACTTTTTCTGCATTTATTGAAATGATCATATGGTTCTTGTTAATTTGGTTATTGATATAGTCAATTTTGCTAATAGTATTCCTAATATTGAACCAGCCTTGCATTCCTGGTATAAATCCTACTTGGTCATGGTGTATTATCCTGGTGGTGATTTTTCTGTAATCTATGTGCTAATATTTTATTTAAGTTTTTTTCATCAATATTCATTAGGGATTTTCTTTCTCTTTTTAAAATCTACCTGGTTTAGGTATCAGTACCATGTCTGTGTAATAAAAGGAATTTGGTAGGACTCCTTCAATCCCTATTTTTTCATATAGTTTATGTAGCATTGGAGTTAATTGTTCTTTAAATGTTTGGTAGAATTCACATGTAAATCCATCTGGTCCTGGGGATTTTTTCTTAGGGAGTTGATTAATAGCTTGTTCTATTTCTTTTTCTAAGATGGGACTGTTGCAATTTTCATATGATGAAATTGAAACTATTTCCACTTATATGAAAGATTGTTCCAAATCACTATTGATCAGAGAAATGCAAATTAAGACAACTCTGAGATACCACTACACACCTGTCAGATTAGCTAAGATGACAGGAAAAAATAATGATGAATATTGGAGGGGCTGTGGGAAATCTGGGACACTGATGCATTGTTAGTGGAGTTGTAAAAGAATCCAACCATTCTGGAGAACAATTTGGAACTATGCCCAAAAAGTTATCAAACTGTGCATACTCTTTGATCCAGCAGTGCTACTCCTGGGCTTATATCCCAAAGAAATACTAAAGAAGGGAAAGGGACCTGTATGTGCCAAAATGTTTGTGGCAGCCCTTTTTGTAGTGGCTAGAAACTGGAAAATGAATGGATGCCCATCAATTGGAGAATGGTTGGGTAAATCATTGTATATGAATGTTATGGAATATTATTGCTCTCTAAGAAATGATCAGCAGGAGTAATACAGAGGGGCTTGGAAACATGAACTGATGCTGAGTGAAATGAGCAGAACCAGGAGATCATTATACACTTCAACGATACCGTATGAGGATGTATTCTGATTGAAGAGGATATCTTCAACATAGAGAAGATCTAATTCAGTTCCAGTTGATCAATGATGGACAGAATCAGCTATACCCAGAGAAGGAACACTGGGAATTGAGTGTAAAACGTTTGTACTATTGTCTTTCTACCCAGGTTACTTTTACCTTCTGAATCCAATTCTTACTGTGCAACAAGAAATTCGGTTTTACACACATATATTGTATGTAGGATATACTGTAACACATTTAACATGTATGGGATTTCCTGTCATCTAGGGGAGAGGGGAGGGGGAGGGAGCAGACAATTTGGAAAAGAAGTGATTACAAGGGATAATGTTGGAAAAAAATTACCCATGTGCTGTCAAAAAATTATAATTATAAAATTAATTTTAAAAATGGGACTGTTTAACCAATTTACTTCTTCATTTGTTAATCTGGGCAAGCTATATTTTTGAAGATATTCATTCATTTCATTTAAGTTATCAAATTTATTGGCATTAAGTTGGGCAAAGTAACTCCTAATTATTTCTCTAATTTCTTCCTCCTTAGTGGCAAATTCTTTTTATTTTTAAGACTAACAATTTGATTTTACTCTTTCCTTTTTCTAATCAAATTTACCCAAGTGTATCTATTTTGTTGGTTTTTTCATAGAACCAACTCTTAGTTTTATTTATTAATTCAATAGTTTTTTGGGTTTTTTTACTTTCAATTTTATTAATCTCTCCTTTTATTTTTAGAATTTCTAGTTTAGTGTTTGATTGGGGGGGTTAATTTACTTCTTTTCTAGCTTTTTTAGTTGCAAGATCAATTCATTTGCCTTTTCTTTCTGTATTTTATGCAAGTAGACCTCTATAGATATAAAATTTTCGCTTATTACCACTTTGGCTGCATCACACACATTTTAGTATGATGTCTCATTATTGTCATTTTCTTGGGTGAAAATATTGTGGCTATGATTTGCTGTTTCGCCCAATCATTCTTTAGGATAAGATTTTTAATTTCCAATTATTTTTTGGTCTATTTTCCCCTGGCTTTTTATTGAATGTAGTTTTTATTGTATCATGATCTGAAAAGGATGAATTTATTCTTTCTTCATTTGAATTTGAGGTATTTATGTCCTAATATATAGTTAATTTTTGTATAATTTCCATGAACTGTAGAAAAGAAAGTGTACTCCTTTATGTCTCTTTAATTTTCTACAAAGATCTATCATACCTAACTTTTATAGTATTCTATTTACCTCTTTAACTTTTCTTATTTATTTTATAGTTTGATTTATCTAATTCTAAGAGTGTATTAGATACTCTTATCTACGTTGAAATCTCCCACTATTATATTTTTGCTGTCTATTTCTTCTTACAGTTTTCTTAACTTCACCTTTAAGAATTTATATGCTACACCACTTGGTGCATATGTTTAATATTGATATTGCTTCATTATCTATGCTGCCCTTCCTTATCTCTTTTAATTAGATCAATTTTTGCTTTTGCTTGATCTGAAATCAGGATGGCTACTGCTGCTTTTTTGATTTCACCTGAAGCATAGTAGGTTCTGCTCCAACCTTTTACTTTTACTCTGTATGTATTACCCTGCTTCAATTGTGTTTCCTGTAAACAACATATTGTAGGATTATGGCTTTTAATCCTGTCTGCTATCCACTTCTGTTTTATGGGGGAGTTTACCCCATTCACATTTGTGGTTCAAATTATTAATTCTCTATTTCCTGCCATATTGTTAACCTCAGCTTATGATTTTGTCCTTTCCTTCCCTCTTCCCCCCCTTCCCAGTATTAAAAGTTGTGAGCACTACTTGCCTCACACAGCCCTTTGTCTTTAGGATCCCTCCCCCCCACCTTAGAGTCTCTCCCTTTTTCTTAACCCCTTTCCTCACAATTTCTGTATTTCCTTCTATTTAGCTTACTCCTTCCTTTTTCACTTTCCCCCTTCCACTTTTTAATGAGGTGGGAGAAGTTTCTCATAAATCGAATATGTCTAATATTTTTCTCTTTGAGCCAATTCTGATGAGACTAAGATACACACTATGTTCATTCCCTTCCCTTCTTTTCCTCAGATATAATGTTTCCTTGCTTCTTCATGAGATGTTATATCTCCACTATTCTCTTTTTCTCGTACAATATTTTTCCCATCTCTAGCTTTTTATGTTATAACAGTAAAACCAAATTATACATGTATTATTTATGTATACTCATAACAAAAATGTAGTTCCCAAGATTTCTTTTTACTTTCTCTTGAGTCCTATATTTGGAGATCAAACTTTTTGTTTACTTCCGTTTTGTTTCTTTGTTTGTTTGTGTTTTTGTTTTGTCTAAAATAGATGAAATTCACCTGTTTCATTGAATGTCCATCTTCTTCCCTGGAAAAAAAAAATGCTCATTTTGGCTGGGTCAGTTATTCTTGGCTGCATACCAAGTTCTTTACCCTTTCAGAATATCAGATTCCAGGCCCTTTAATCCTTTAATGTGGACGCTGCTAGATCCTGAGTAATCCTTATTGTGGCTCCTCTGTATTTGATTTTTTTTTTTTTTGTCTAGCTGCTTGTAGTGTTTTTTCTTTGTCTGATAGTTCTGGAATTTAGCCACAATATTTCTTGGAATTTTGATTTGGGGATCTCTTTCAGTAGGTGATCGATAAATTCTTTCAATGTCTATTTTACCTTCTATTTCTGTAACATCTGGGCAGTTCTCATTGATGATTTTCTGAAAAATAGTGTCTAGGCTCCTTTTTTTTAATCATAATTTTCAGGAAGTCCAATAATTCTCAGATTATCTCTCCTAGATCTATTTTCCAGGTCTGTTGTTTTCCCAAGTATGTATTTAACAGTTTTTTCAATTATTTCATTTTTTTTTGGTTTTGCTTGACTCATTTTTGGTGTCTCCTTGAGTCAGTCATAAGCATTTGTTCAATTCTGATTTTTAATTAATTATTTTCTTCATTTACTTTTTTATTTCTTTATGTAATTGTCAAATTGAGGTGTTTTTTTTATTTTATAATTATAAATTTTTTTGACAATATATATGCATGAGTAATTTTTTTAATAACCTTATCCCTTGTATTCATTTTTCCAAATTATCCCCTCCCTCCCTTTACTCCCTCCCCTATATGACAGGCAATCCCATACATTTTACATGTGTTACAATATAACCTAGATACAATATATGTGTGTAAATCCCATTTTCCTGTTGCACATTAAGTATTAGATTCTGAAGGTGTAAGTAACCTGAGTAGATAGACAATAGTACTAATATTTTACATTCAATTCCCAGTGTTCCTTCTCTGGGTGTAGTTGTTTCTGTCCATCACTGATCAGCTGGAAGTGAGTAGGATCTTCTTTATGTTGAAGATATCCACTTCCATCAGAATACATCTTCATACAACATTGAAGTGTACAGCTATCTTCTGGTTCTATTCATTTCACTCAACATCAGTTGATGTAAGTCTCTCCAAGCCTCTCTGTATTCCTCCTGCTGGTCATTTCTTACAGAGCAATAATATTCCATAACCTTCATATACCATAATTTACCCAACCATTCTCCAATTGATGGACATCCATTCATCTTCCAGTTTCTAGCCACTATGAAAAGAGTTGCTACAAACATTTTGGCACATACAGGTCCCTTTCCCCTCCTCAGTATTTCTTTGGGATATAAGCCCAATAGCAGCAATGCTGGATCAAAGGGTATGCACAGTTTGTTAACTTTTTGGGCATGGTTCCAGATTGCTCTCCAGAATGGCTGGATTCTTTCACAACTCCACCAACAATGTATTAGTGTCCCAGTTTTCCCACATCCCCTCCAACATTCATCATTATTTGTTCCTGTCATCTTAGCCAATCTGACAGGTGTGTAGTGGTATCTCAGAGTTGTCTTAATTTGCATTTCTCTGATCAGTAGTGATTTGGAACACTTTCATATGAGTATATATAATTTCAGTTTCATCATCTGAGAATTGTCTGTTCATATCCTTTGACCATTTATCAATTGGAGAATGGTTTTATTTCTTATAAATTAGGGTCAGTTCTCTATATATTTTGGAAATGAGACTTTTATCAGAACCTTTAACTGTAAAAATATTTTCCCAATTTGTTACTTCCCTTCTAATCTTGTTTGCTTTAGTATTGTTTGTACAGAAACTTTTTAGTCTGATGTAATCAAAATTTTCTATTTTGTGATCAATAATGATCTCTAGTTCTCCTCTGGTCATAAATTCCTTCCTCCTCCACAGGTCTGAGAGGTAGACTATTCTCTGTTCCTCTAATCTATTTATGATCTCATTCTTTATGCCTAAATCATGGACCCATTTTGATCTTATCTTGGTATATGGTGTTAAGTGTGGATCCATATCTAATTTCTGGCATACTAATTTCCAGTTTTCCCAGCAGTTTTTTTCAAATAATGCATTTTTATCCCTAATGTTGGTATCTTTGGGTTTGTCAAAGACTAGGTTGATATAGATGTACCCTTTTTTGTCCTTTGTACCTAATCTGTTCCACTGATTGACTGGTCTCAAATTGAGTTTTTACATAAGTTGTTTTGTTCTATGGAATTTTTTTCCATTTCACTTTTTTTTTTTTTTTTTTTTTTTTTTTTTTTTAAGAGAGCTATTTTCTTTTTCCAGTTCACTAATTCTGTTTTTCAGGGAGTTGATTTCTTTATAGACTCTATTTTTTAATCAGTAACGTGACTTATCCTGACCCTTTTGCCATGCTTCCCTTTCTTTTCTCCATTTTTCTTCTGGCTTGCTTGTAAGACCCTTTTTAATTTCTTCTATGAGAGCCATGTGTGGTGGTGACCAGATCATATCTCCCTTTGGGGATTCATCTAGAAACAATCTGTTTTTAGTCTCTTCAGAGTTTGAAGTCTGCTCTCTTTCCATATAGAAGCTATCAATAGTTAGACCCCACTTTGCTTTCTTGCTAATTTTTTTCCCCCTGAGGCTGGGGTTAAGTGACTTGCCCAGGGTCACACAGCTAGGAAGTGTTAAGTGTCTGAGACCAAATTTGAACTCGGGTCCTCCTGAATTCAGGGCTGGTGCTCTATCCAGTGTGCCACCTAGCTGCCCCACTAATTTTGAAAAAACAAAAAACAAACAACAATAAAACTATGGTTTGCTTATCCGGGGCAGTGGGGTAGTACCAAGCTTCCTCTACAGACAATAAGAAATAGCAGTGAAGCAGCAGTGGGGCAGTAATGGCTGCACTGTGTCTGCACAGTGGTTGTGTTCTGAGAGCGTGCTGAGTCACTCCTGGTGTTGGTTGGGGATGCAAGATCCCGAGAGACTCTAGCTTCTTGGGGTTGCAGTCTTTACCCCCTGTGTTTATAGCTTCTCTGCTGATCTGCTAGTTTGCTGCCAAAACAAAGTAGCTCACACTTTGGTAAGGTTCTCCCTGTAGATTTTCCACCAGCTGAGATCACAACCCACCCCTCTCCAATCTACTCAGCAAGAGCTGCCTTCTGTGCTCACTGCCAAGTTTCCTGACACTTTGCCTGTTCTAACTTTCCCTGCCTACAAGCAAAAACAGACCTTTTCTGGTGAATTTTGAGGACATCTTCTATTGGTGATGTGTTGTATTCCCAATATTTCTGGTTTTTTTCAGTCAAGCACTAATTCTGAGGCCTTTCATAAAAGAAGTAGTCTGAGATCAAGGAAGAGCTTAGGTAGATGCATGTGTCCTTTCCATCATCTTGGCTCTCTTCGATATTTTCTTAAATTACATGGTTTTTGACCTCTCTGAAACATCTATCTTTATGCTAGGATTGCTCATATCTCTTTTTGCTCCCTTCTTGGTGACCTTTTCCATTCCCATATGTCGAGTCCGGGCCAGCTCCTCAAAGAGCTCAGAATCTGCCAGAGTCAGGATAAGCAAAAGTTCTTGCCCCACAATGGGCGCTAAAATGTAATGTTCTGTTGTCTCTCAATTATAATACTTCTCTGGAAGTTTCTTTTCTGTAAATCCTTTTCTCTGGGAGCAGGTTTCTTGGGAGGCTTCTGGAGTCATCAGCCAGAGCAAAGATAGATGTAGGAATGAATCAGACTCTGCCTCCAAGAGTGTGGGATTAGATGGGTACTCCCAGAAGTCAATCCTAGTTGTGAATCTCCATGAGCAGGCTTTTCCTTTAGTTCTTGTGAATCTGCTGTTGTCCAAGTGTCCCCAGTCAGCACCACAGTAGAATCTTGAATCCCCTTATTCCTGAATCCTGGCTCTGAATCTCCTCCAGCTTCCCTGAAGTTCTCCTAGGAAGTCTTGTCCTTGACCCAATCCAGACTGCCTTCCAGACTCAATGTTGGCTCCTTATATCCTCCCAGAGAATGGGCTTGTGGGTACTCCCAGGGACTTGTGGGAATTCCTTTACAACCAATGAGCTAACTCCTTTTAAAGGTGTAAACTCCTTTAAAGGTTTGAACTAAAGGTGTGAACTCTGAGCTAGAGAATTGTTAAGTACTGACTTAGCACCTAGTAAGGAACCTAACACCCATGGGTTAAATTATCATTTCTGTGAAAGTTGTTCCCTTAGGAGGAAGATCTAAATTTCAACCCTACATTATGAACTTCTTTTCAAATATCGTGAACTGATTATGCTTTTCATACCCCCTCTCTCCCAATATCTTTTCTAAACTTTCCTATTGCTTCTTATAGCTACAAGCTATAACACCAGCAACCCTGGTGTCATCTTCAACTCTCATTTAACGCATATAGCAAATAAGGTGCCAAATCTTGTTATTTTTCTCTTCAGTATGTCTGTTCTGTTTAACTTTATCATGTCTATCATGGGTAGTATGGGTTTTCAGGGAGAACTAACACCTCTAGTGTGAAAGCTTGCTGAGCCCTTTTTAGGGCTGCTTATACGCATTTAATATCCACCTTTCACATAACTCTCACCTTTGGTTCCAAGAAGCTGTAGCATACATAGTGATCACTCCCCAGGAAATCCATTTAACAGACAGGCTAAATCAGGTTCAGACTCATCCATGAGTGAGGGGATGTCCACCTCAAGCATGTGAAGACTTTCCCCAGTAGAACAAGTGAATGAAAACACTCTGTTCCAACAGCCATGAAGGTGGCCGAAGTAGGCATTGTGGCGTGCATAGAGCTTGGTCAGACATCAAAAGATGCCATGGTTATCCACTGCATCCTATATTATTACCAATTAGTCTGACTTTTGTCTTATCAGTGGACTTCAATGACTGTAGAAAGAGTGAGGATGATGACTTTGTGCTATTCTGCTTCACTTAAATCCAATTTACTCACAACTTAAGACATCTTCCATGATATCAGTGGTCTTCTTTGAAATGAAGGATGAAAAACATCTGTTAGTTACATCTTCTGTCTACTCAGATGGTTATCACCTATTACAAGTTCAGATCACCTCTTGGCTGAACTATTCCAGTAGTCTCCTACTTGGTTCCTTTCCAGAAGTCTTTCCCTATTTTAATCCATCCCCCATGTAGCTGAAGTGATTATCTTAAATTCTGGTCTGCCACATCATCCCTCTGTTTAACGAGCTCCAGTGGCTTTCTGTCATCACCAGGATCAAATATTAACTTACTTTGACATTTAAAGCTTTTTGTATTCTAGAACTTCCTCTCTTTGAAGTCTTTTTACATATTATTCCTTTCCATATGCTCTTCAAAATCATAATGGCCTACTTGCTGTTCCTCACACATATTTCTTCTTCTATCTCTTATATCTTTAGACTGGTAGTCCCCCTTGCCTGGAATGTTCTGCTTCTTCAACTGCCCTTTTAAGATCTTGAACTGATTGCCCTCTAGGCATTTCAAAGTCAAATAAAGCAGAATTTATTACCTTTCTCTATCACTGTCCTTATAGTCACTTAGGCTTTATTCATGGTTCATGTTGATTGATTCTATCAGTACAACATTAAATGTGACCATCTTATTCTCTGCATTTTTTTTTTTTTATCAACCTACTTCTTTCATACATATCCATTTATTCCAGTCAATCATCATTGGTAATTTTCTATGGCCTACTTACTCTATTCTTATTTGAATTCAATTCAACTCAGAGCAAATGTCTACATATTAAATTTGCAGATTACACCAAACAGGGAAAGATAGGTAAGCCATTGGATGACAAAATCAGAAATCTTCACTCTTGAAAGACTGGTACATTAGGCCAGATGATAAAATTTAAAAGGAATCAATGTAAAAGTTTACACACAGTTTAAATTAAACAATTTAGCAAAAGATGAAGGAAACATTGCTAAGGACCAGCTCCTTTAGGAAAGATCTTAGAATTTCTGTGGACTACAAGCTCATCAAATGTCAATTGTGATTTGGAAGCCAAGAAAACTAATTCACTCTTAGACTACATTGAGAAACATAGTAACTAAGAATAAGAAAGTGATAACCCTATAATATTCTTACCTGGTCATACTGTTTATATTTAGTTCTAGATGCTACATTTAGGAAATAAAATATTAAAGTGGAAAGTGTTCAGAGAAAGAAAGTTGGAATTATTTAAGGGCCTGAATATCATACCTTATAAGGATCTTTGGAGAAAAAATCTGGTGACTTTTAACATGGAAAAGACTTTGGACATGATAGCTGTCTCCAAATATTTGACATGCTGATAGATGGAGGGTTGAACTTGCTCTTCTGGGAACAATAAATGAGTTACAAAGAAACCAGTTTAGATTTAATATAAGTGAAAGCTTCCTAACAATTAGACTTTAATTGAAAAATGGTGCCAAAGGGAAATTAAGTGTTACCTGCTTTTCTTGAAAGAAATATTGAACAGTTGTTCTTGAGGTGTGCTATGGAGAAATTTTTTTCCAATTATAGTTTGTCCTTGATGGCTTCTTTCTAATTTTGTTATTATATAAAACGAATTGGATTAAATTGAAATATGTATAAATAAAAGGCACCTTTCCATTGCCTTTTTAAGATAGCTGAAATTTTGATTCTTCTAATTTAGGTATGCCTCATGATTTTTAGCCAAGTAACACTCCTTTTCCCCTTAGATATTTCAAAAGAAAAGTTAATAATGCAAATATTTATGAAGCACATATAACACGAAATGAACTATTCTAAACATTGAAGATATAAAATTTTTTAAAATGATATTTCCTGTCAATTTAAAAATTTGAGGCATATATATAAAAAAGACAAATAATAATTTAATATGTTAAATGTCAAATGTGTGGTACAATTGTCAGACTATTAAAAAATCAAAGGAGAAAGCTCTTGGGAATAGGGTGTGTCAGGTTATATAATTTTGTAGTTATATGCCACAGTCTTAGCATTCAAATTATTTGATTTAGGAATTTTGTTGATTTTTTAATCACTAAATTATAAAATAAATGTCACATTTCTAACATTACTTGAATATTTAAATTTTTAAATTTTCAAATTAAGGGGAAAGTTTATTAAACTTCCTCATCAAAACTTTTCCTCATCTTTTCTTCTTACTCAATATTAATGCTTTCTTTTCCCATTCGCTTCTTAGTAATTTTTCTTCTCTCTCTTTCACACTTTCATTATGTCTGTTCCTCTCACTTTTTCTCTTTTTTGCCACTGAATTTGCATGTTTTTCTAATAACTGGCAACAAAGATAATTTATTTTTTTTCTTGCTTTTTAAGTGATGAATAGTTGGCTTCAGATCAAAGACAAACCGTGTGGTTTCTGTGGCTGCCACAAAAGAGTGTTGTACTTGGCAGCTATCCCAGCTGCTCGGTGATAGGCATGTCAAGAGAATGCCAAGCATATAGGTCAGCAGTGAAGTGTCTGGACACGTTCTTTAGCTAAGCTAATCTGGTTTCCTTTTATATATATATATATATATATATATATATATATATATATATATATATATATATATATATATATGTGTGTGTGTGTGTGTGTGTGTGTTTTTGTTTTTCAGGCCAATAGCAGGTTGAAGCAGATTGAGAAGGAATATAGTCAGAAGTTTGCCAAATCTTCACAGGTAAGCAAAAATTTTAAAGAATATTCCACAGTAGTGACTGCTTTTGACAGTTAAATTTAATTCCAAAATACTTTCTTTCTGTGTTTCGTGGGTCAGTGTCTAGTTCACTTATTTTTACTGGAGATGCAAATAATCAAAATAAGAGTTTCTTATTTTAAATGTCATAAAAAATGTTTGAAAATTAAACATGTCAGTCCCATAATCCCTTTTAATATCTGCCTTCATATCTTAAGGTACCTTGTGAAACCAGTTAGTGCACTTTAGCAGCCAAGGCTGTAGGATATTTCACAATGGAGGTTACACAAAACTCCAACCACAGTCTTAGAACCTGGTTGATATCATATTGTGCTTCTCTGAACTTTGGTACATTTTGTTGAATTTTATGGCTGATGCTTAGTAAAATTTAAAAGGTAAAATACATCTCAGCTGTATCAGTAGCTCACTTGCCAACTCAGGAAGCAATACGGTATAGTAGGAGAGTCACTGGCTTTGATTTCAGAAGAACAAGGTTAAGATCCATCCTCTGATAGTTATTCCCTACGACCTTAAATGGGTCACTTAAACTCCCTGACCTTTATGTTCCTCATAAAAATTAGAGAATGACCCCTGAAGGCCTTCCTACTATAATGCTTTTAGAGAAGGGAAAAATCATTATTTCTATTCAATCAGTTATTTGCTACCTATTTATTCATTTAAAGGTGAGTCAATGATAGAGATCCCCCAAAACAATATAAGAATCTTATCTCTTGCACTACAAGATAAGTTAGTATTTTATAGCAGTTTGACCTAGACATATACTGTATGTAGGGATGCATGTAATATAATATGTGTATATTTTTAAGAGACAGTAAAGCATGAGACATAGTAGTTAGAATATAGCCTGATGTCAAATACATATCTTTGTGTACAAACTGTGTACAGATTCTACCTCTGACATTATCTATGTGACCATAAACAAGTTCTGAGCATTAGACATCTAATAATTATTTACTAAGGTCTTGTAATCTGTAGTGGTAGAAAGAGTTTTCATATCAATTAAATCACAGTAACATATTTCTTAAAACGATACATAGATTCTGAAAATTATTTTTCTCAGCCAAAATAAATGAAGTAAACAAAAACCAAATGTTATAAACTGGCTTTTAGAAAACATGAGCAGAAAACTTTGTTTTTATCATATATCTGGATACTAGAATTAGTAGCACTAGAGAAAGAGAAACACAAATGTAGCCATTCAGCTATTGTCTTTTTGAGAAGTATTATATAGTTTAATATATAAAATGTCGGATTTGGCTTATCATGAATAATGAAAAAGAACAATTCACAACATTTTAAAAATAGTTGCTTTTTTAACTAAATTTAAAAACACAGTACATGGCAAATTTATGTTGGGCTCATGATATTCCATTTCCCTCTTGTTCTTTTTTTGAATATATTTTTCACTTTTCATTTGATTTTAGTGCCATGTTTTTCTAATTTGAAGCAGAATACTTTTTGCAAAAAATTGATTAAACTATATTCCTCAGATTTCCTTCCCATTTAATTGGTAAAATGGGTATGCTAAACCTAATTGAGAGAATATTTTAAACCATTCCCCTTCCCTGTTTCCAAATAATATAATATAATAAATATTTACATTGTGGAAAGTTAATATTCCCACTAAAGCGATGAACCTGTAAGATCTAGTGTGCCAGATATCATTTATGATTCTAGGAATTATCCTTAAAATTTGAAAACGATAATATGGCTTCCACATCGTTACCTACCCTGTGCAATTTAATTTATTCACAAGTACCATCCAGTTCAATTTTAGGATTCTTACAAGGTGCCAAATCAGTGGAATTGATGAGATAATGATTCTCTAATTGACATGTACTTAGTACTTACTATAATACCACAAGATTCACCCCTTTCAGAGAGCATATATAAGGAGGAGCTCTCAGGGCCAAAAAGGACAAGCCCACTAAAGGACTTGCCTACTAAAGGACAAGCCCACTCTTGGAGGAGAAGACAGATTCATTCCATCTTCCACCTTTGTGCTGGCTGGAGACTGAAGTACAAACCTTTGGATTCAGAGACCTTTGGAGGAAGCTAGAAGTTGAAGCTGACAGAGGCAAAAGACTAGCAGCAGAGGCAAAGGACTAGCAGCAGAGGAAAAGGACTAGCGGCAGGAGCTCTCAGAACCAAGGAGAGAGATAGGCCTCTATTAAAGCTAACCAGGCCCCAGGAAAAGAGACAAGACTTTGAAGGAGACAACAAAGAATTTGGACTTCAACTTTTGGCTGCATTTGGGATGATTACACTGAACTGAAACTAAGGCTGCCTCCAGAAGCCCCCCAAGAAACATGCTCTCAGAGAACTTTATATTTCAGAGAAGAACACTGCAGTTCAATATGTCTCTTTTTAGCTCTTCTGTTTCAGATTAAACCCTTAACTGTGCTGCCATTTGAAATATGCAATTGGATGAGTTAAGGTTGGAATTTTAATCTTTATTCTAAATTCTTTTACTTTTGAGAGCTTAAATTAGACCACTGTCATTTAAACAATATCATAATTGCTTAATAGCATAACAGACCATTGAAACTGTCATGGTGGTGTGCTGATATATATTACTTTAGTATAACTCTCCCTGACTTCTCAGTTCTAATGTCATACACCAAGTTGACATTTCAAAACATTTTTTTCTCTAACTGAACAATTAGTTGTTCTTTTTGTTTAAAATGGAAAATTAAAACTGTCTTTTATTTTGACAACCATAGTGTAAGGGACACTTTATACAGTTCTCTTAAAAGATCATAGTAATATTCACTACAGACATTTAACAGTTTTCCCCCTGATTTCTTTTGATCATTTTCATTAGCCTCATGCTCTGTTATGAATAAAAGTGAACACATTCCTTAGCTATGTATTATAGTTTGTAATCAATGGTATAATTTAATGCCATCCTATTTTACTAAAACATTTAATTGGTCATTAGCTTATTTCCAAATCTTTAAATTTATTTCAAAGCATGATTATTTTTTTTTTGGCAAAGCTGCTATATCCCATACATACATACAATATTTGACAAAGAATGTGTAATATAGTTTTCCACATGAAAGAAAGCATTTTTTTCCAGGATATCCTGGACTATAATGCTAGTTAATTTCTCCAGATCTGAATTTTATTAACTCCTGTTTTCTGAAAAAATACTTCTCATTTCACACCCACTGTCATTTGAAAAGCACAGTTAGTTATCTTTGTATTTTCACTCTTAAGTCAATCAAAAGACAATTTAAAGATTGTTTTTATAAGAATTTATTTTATTGACATACAATCTTAAGGACTTCAAAAGATTTGTAATTTTATTTTGTAAGTACTTTGCTAAAATAAATAAGAAATCCTCCATGCCTTGTAGAACATTTTATTGCTATGGCCAAAAAAAAGCCATTGCTTGGTGGCCAGCCTCTCTTAACTTCCTTTCCATGGTTCATCAGATGCGTACTCTGTTTGCAAGGCTTTCCAACTTCTAGAACCTTCCAAAGCTTGTGTTCTACCAGCATAATTTTATATAACAACCAGAAAAGAAAAAAAAACAACACCCAAAATCACAACACAACCCCCCTGAAAGACCAAATAATTTTCTGTATTGTAAAGGGTAAGGCCACAAAAAGGAATGGAATGTCATCCAGGGTAAGATATAGCAAGCCTTTCTTGTGCCCTGGTAAACACTATAGAAAATCTGGAAAGAATCCTGAAACCCAGGCTACGTTGCCTTTGTTAACACCCTTCTTTGGGTTAGCACCCTAGCCAATGTGATAAAACATTTCAATAAATGAAGCAGCATAGAATTACAGACTGGCCCCACGTGAAATCATTGTGATGATCACTTTGATTCAGAAAACATTATAGTGGCTGGATCTGTTTCTTCTAATGGTAAGAAGTCAAGACAAATGAACAAATTACAATTAACCTGTGCCCCATCTATTGGAAATGTTTTGATTCAAATAGAGCTAAAACAGGAAAAAAATGAGTGCACATGAAATGGATCTGAGTTGAACATTTTTATTATATATCAATACTATATCAATCAATACTTTATATGGGAAACAAATCCCATCAATTATCAATAAAAATTTCCCATTGCTTTTTATCACACATTATTTAGCTTTAAGTTAAACAACAATCTATTGCTAGCTGTTTCATAGTACTCATACAAAATAATTTAAATCCTAAGACAAGATAGGTGAACAAAGAGATTAAATTTAGGAGCTACTTAAAACTGAAGATGGCAACCTTGAAGACTCCAAAGTGATTGAAAATCTTTACTAAATGTAAACTCCATAAATTATACCTAATCACAAATGATATTACTAAAGTTTCAAATGATTTTTTTTAAAGGGAGATGGACATAATACATTTTGTGTTTGGTAATTATGTAAAAAATAATTAAGAAAAGAACTTACACAGAAACAATATAAAATATATATCTATATAAATGTGTTTATATATTTTATATATATTTACAAAAGGACTCTCTCAATTTCACTTGTAGTGTTATTTCACAGAGCACTACCATGGTTTCCTTCTGCTAGAAACACAAGCTTATCTCCATTCAATAAAAGTTCTTTTTACTCTCCATTGTGGGTCTTGCTTGTCTTGATGCTCCTGTAATTGTAACCTAAGTCATCCATGGATTATAAAAATATTAAGGAACAAGAAAATAACATTCTAAAATGGAATAATTTTTAAAAACTGTTATTACTATAATGAATAAATAAAAATTCCTTCATTATATAACAGAAAATGTAAAAGCAAATTAGGATCTATATATAGCAGTATATGGAGTGGACATTGCTATGGTAAGAATTATAGAAGAAAAGATGCTATCATCAATAAACATGCACCCTTAAAGACAAAAATTAAACACCACTATGGCAGAAGCAAATTGAGAGATCTATTACTGATTTATAGAAAAAAATTAGAAGGTTATCTGCAATAGAAAATTTAATAATATTGCTTTTATATTTGGATAAGAAAAAAGAAACTTGGAAATGTCAGTGGACATGCTTGAAAAGCAAAGAAAACTTGAAGATCTTTTGACCAATAAAATGGCAATTGCTCATTTCTTTAGGAACACCTCCCCAAAAAAGTAGAAGGAAATTTGTACCCAAATATAAACAGCTGAATCCATAGGTCAAAAAAGGAGGAAACCCCAACTAAGTGAAAACCTTATGAATTAATACCAGAGACTTTAAAATGTTCTTTCAGTATGTCTCCCTTAGTAGCTCCCAACAAAGATACAAAAAATTTCTGGGCTTGTGCCTGGGACCTATATTGGAGTGTAGCCCATTTCCCTATGAAGAGCCTTTGCCTATAAACTCCATCTTCTTCCTATCTCCACAAAAGAAGGCTGAGAGTATGCCTTCTAACTGGAGATTTGGTTAAAGCCCCCCATTGACCAAAAGTCTTTCCTCACAAAAAGCAGCAGACTCAGATTTAGCTCAGCCAAATAACAAAATGAAAACTAATATAGAAATTGGGATGGGGAACCAGTATTGGATTACACTTGACCTGGAGAAAAAAGGAACCAATTTTTTTTTTCTTTTTGTGAGGCAGTGTGACTTGCCCAGAGTCATACAGCTATGAAGTGTTAAGTATCTGTGGTCAAATTTGAACTCAGATCCTCCTGACTCCAGAGCCAGTGCTCTATCCACTGTGCCATCTAGGTGCCCCCAAAAGATAGTTTTCAACAATTACCTTTGCAAAACCTTGTGTTCCAAATTTTCGTCCCTTCCTCCTCTCCTCCACACTCCCTAATGCAGCAAGCCATCCAACATAGGTTAAACATGTGCAGTTCTTCTAAACATATTGCCATATTCCTTGTCTTGATCAAGATAAATATGAAAAGCAAAAAAAAAAAACTCGAGAAAGAAAAAAAAAAAAAAACAAATAACAAGAACAAAGGAGAAAACATTATACTTTGATCCACATTCACTCTCCATAGTTTTCTGTATGCAATTGACATTTTTCATCCAAAGTCTATTGGAATTGCCTTGAAGCACTTAGTTGTTGAAAAGGGCCAAGGCTATGAGAGTTGATCTTCACATAAATTTGTTGTTACTATGTACAATATTTTCTTATTCACGTCATTCAACATCAGTTCATGTAAGTCTTTCCAGGCTTTTCTGAAATCAGGGTGCTCAACATTTCTTATAAAATAATAATTTTCTACAAGATTCATATACCATAACTTGACATACCATTGAGCTGATGGGCATCTACTCAAATAACACATTCAAAATAAAAACAGTCCTCCTCACTACAAAAAAGGCTGTTACACACATTTTTTATATATGAGTTATTTTCCCTTCTTTATCTCTTTGGGATACAAACTCAATAGAGACACTTGGATCAAAGGGTATGCAAAGTTTGATATCCCTTTGGGCATAGTTCTAAATTGCTTTCCAGAATGGTTGAATTAGTTCACAACACCACCAATAATACATTATTAGTGTCCCAGTTTTCCCACATCCCTTCCAATATTTTTCATTATCTTTTCCTTTCATCTTAGCCAATCTGAGAGGTGTTAGGTGGCACATCTAAGTTGTCTTAATTTGTGTTTCTCTAGTCAATAGTGAGTTAGAGCATTTTCTTGTGATTAGAAATCACTTTAATTTCTTCATCTGAAAATTGCCTATTCATAACCTTTTGCTTATTTTTTTTTATAAATTTGAGTCAATTCTTTCTATATTTTATAAATGAGGCATTTATCAGAAATATTGGCTGTGAAAAGTTGTTTCCCATTTTTCTGTTTCCCTTTGAATCTTATTTACATTGACTTTCTATGTGCAAAACTTGGCTGATTTAATGGAATCAAAATTATCAATTTTGCATTTCATAACATTCTCTAGCTCTTCTTTGGCCACAAATTCCTCTCTTTACTACATACTTGAAGGTAGACTTCTGCTTGTTTTCCTGATTTGCTTACACTATCCCTCTTTATATCTTAAGTCATGAAGTCATTTCAACCTTATCTTGGCATAGGGTATTAGATGTTGGCCAATTCCTAGTTTCTATCATACTATTTTCCACTTTTTCTAGCAATTTTTGTCAAATAATGAGTTTTTATCCCTAAAGCTGAAGTTTTGGGGTTTATCAAACACTAGATTACTATAGTCAATGACTATTGTGTCTTGTGAACCAAACCTATCCCACAGATCCACTACTCTATTTCATAGCCATTACCAAATGATTTTGATGACTGCAGTGTTATAGTTTTAGGTCAGGTATAGCTAGGCCACTTTCCTTTGCATTTTTAAATTCCTTTGAAATGCTTAATCTTTTGTCTTTCCAGATGAATTTTGTTATTATTTTTTTCTAGTTCTATAAAATATTTTTTGACAGTTGGGTTGGTATGGCAGTGAATAAGTAGATTGTTAGGTAGAAATATTATTTTTATTTTATTAGCTCGGCCTACTCTTGAGCATTTAATATTTTTCCAATTGTTTAAATCTATTTTTATTTGTATAATCCAAGTTCCTTTGCTTTCTAGAATATCGCATTACATAACTGATCATTTGATATGGAAGCTGCTAGGTCTTGGGTAATCTTGATTATGATTTTTCTATATTTGACTTGTTTCTTTCTGATTGCTTGCAGTATTTTCTCCTTGATCTGATAATTCTGGAATGTAGTTACAATATTTCTTGGAATTTTTATTTTAGGTTTTCTTTCAGGATATGATTGGTGGATTCTTTCAATTACTATTTTACTCTAGAGTTCTAGTATAGCATGACAGTTTTGCTTGATGATTTCTTGAAAGATGTTGTCCAAGCTCTTTTTTTCATCATGGCTTTCATGTAATCAAATTATTCTCAGCTTGTCTCTCCTGGATCTATTTTCCATATTTGTTGTTTTTCCAATGAGAAATTTTACAAATTTTTCATGTTTTTAAATTTTGTTTGACTGATTCTTGTTGTCCCATTGAGGCATTCAGCTCCATTTTCCAATTCTAATTTTTATTGAATTATTTTCTTCACTTAGCTTTTTTTTTTTAATCTCCTTTTGCATTTTGGGCAATTGTACTTTAAAAGCACTTGTTTTGTTCGATGGATTTTCTTTTCTATTTCAGCAATTCTAATTTTTAAAAAGTTGTTTTCTTCAGTATCTAATTTTTCCCATTTCAAATTTATTTTTAAGGAGTTTTCTTTAGTCACTTTCTGTGCTTCTGTTTCCAAGTTGTTGACTTTCCCCCAGAAAACTTCAATAGCTCTCTCACAAAAATCTCATTTTATTTTCCTATTTTTCTTCTATTTCTCTTTTAAAATCCTTTTTGAACTGAAGACCAGTTCATATTTTTCTTCTGGGTTTGTGTTGTGATCCCCAGTGGCTCCATAGTAGCTCTCTATGGTCAAGGCTCTTTTTGCTTTTTTGCTCATTTTAAAAATTTGACCTCCTAGAGCACAGGGGAGATTGTCCTAAACTTCTTTTGCAGGGGAACAGGGGCCTCTCACTGACTATATTGGGGCTGGTGGTGCCACAGGCTTTCTCACTGGGCTGGGTTAAGTCTCATCTGTTATAGTGGAGTTCAGGGCCTTACAATTTGCCTTCTGTAGTTGCATTGGAGGTCTCACAGCTGATGTGCTGATCTGGCCTTTAAAATCAGGTCAGAGGAGCCTACACTGTTGTATTTTGACTAAGAGACTCTAGCTGGATTTCCCATACCTTGCCTCCCAGAGCTGGGTCTCTTCCACACCATCCCTGAACTGGGCCACATTTCCCCCTGCCCAATGAGACAGATCTTTCATGAAATCCTTCCAAGCTATCTTAAGCTTGAAAATTACACTCTGAATGCTTGTGGGTTTTGTCACTCCAAAATTCATTTAGAGGCTTGATCTAGTGTTGTTTTTGAGGGAAGCAGTGGAGAACTCAGGCAATGTCCTCTCTACTCTGCCACTCTGCAGCTCCACCTCATCAATATTCTTGATGAAAAATTTTAATCTTTATTTTGAAAAATGTTTGATGATAATTCTTGAAAGATTTTGATTGGTTCCCTTAAGTAAACTGAGTTTCTAGTAGAACTATGTTTCTAGAGAGAAGAAAAATCCCTTGCACTTGAGGTGATTAAAAGTGACTCTGGTTATTATCTTTCTCAGTTCAAATATTATAAATAGTTATGTCTTTGTGTTATCATTGAATATGTTGTTAATACATTATATTATCAGTAAATTTAATGTTGAAGATATTAGTGTTTTTGAGATGATAACATATATGAACAACATTTTAAAAATGATTCTTCATTTATTAAATATTATCTCACAAATTGAAATGAAGATTTTAAGATAAATGATTAATGAAAAAAAGGTTGTAATATTATTGAGAATATCCATCACATTCCCAGGTTACCCTAGAATTTGAGATAATGAGAATAAATATAATAATAAATGGCAGGCTGAGAGTGACCAACAAATGTGCTTGATTGATTCCTATACCCCTCTATCTTGTGTTGGGGACTACCTCTAAGGTTAATTTTCTTTTTATTTCACAAAGGTCTACTCTCATAAAATTATATTTCAGATTTCTTGATAGTACCACTGAAGATTAATAACATTAACTTGCCAGTTTCATTTTATTTGAGGCATGACACAAGATTGTTACTACATTGTTTATTACTAAGTATTGTTGCTTTGCAAAATATAAATTATCAGATTTTTGAAGGTGGATATGGAGAGATTTAATATGAATCAGAAATATTTTTTTAAATTTGAATCTTGGGAATTTTTTTTTAGGAGTAAACCTTAGGAATCAAAACATTATTATAAGAATACTAAAAAGAAAAATCAAAGAATCAGTAGACTACAAGATAACTTAAAGTAAGATCAGGGCTTAGAAACTGGAAAGTCCATTCAATTAATATACTGTGCATTAATCCTTTGGATCTTTATAAATATATGAGATATACTGATTTCACCTGGAACACAATTCCTTCTGAGGAAGAGATGATCATGAGAGTTGAGGTCTATGAGAAAAGATAGCCTGTTACTAGGAAATTGAGGGGACTTTTTAATAGTAGAGAAAATTCACCTGTGAGAACCTGTGCAATCCCTATCAACAAAAGAGAGAATTGTGGATAAAGCAAGGGCTAAATCCCTTGAGTTAAACAGAAAATTACCATGTATGGAGAAAAGGTCACTAGTGTAAGCACATCCTGGCAATGAAACATTTCCAACCAGGAGTCCCAGTTTTGATTAATTCTCTCAGGCATGTACTAAAGAATACATAAAAAAGAGACACCCTGATAATACAGATACAAAAGTCTGCAAGAATCTGTGGAATGATGGAAAATAGACTTAAATTGCTGTAGTCATGGAGATGAAAGACCAAGAAAATAAATGTTTCACCAGTCAAATAGAAAAGAATAACCAACTTAATTCAAGCAAAGTCACAGAATGATTTTTTATTACAGCCTAGATTTGAATGTGAGTAATGAATGTATTTAAAAGAGGAAAGTAGATGAGTGTGCCAGCTAATGAATTTCACTGAAATTGAAATAAGGACAGCACAGGTCCTAGGAAATGATTCAGTTAAGAGATTGTCCTGGACTCTGACACCAATGAGATTTATTTCATTATTATTAAACTCACAGTTATTTGATACAAAAACACCATTACCAAGATGCAATAGAGAATTGCAGAGATTCCAAAGAGATATGTTTTTGTAACAGATGTGAACTAGATAGACATTAATATGGCAAGTACATTAAGAAGAATTTTCATTTGGTTCATTTGCAGCTGATGTCCAAGAAAACTGTATCAAAATTCAAGTAGTAGTGTGAGTTTCAAGTGTGTTACCAAAAGTGAAGGAAGGAAAATTTTACTGAAAGATTTTAGTGTTCAGGAAATATTAGATAAATTTTGAAACAGAAATTGAACAAAATTTAATAATTAAATAGAAAAAATTTAATATAATCTCTCCACTGAAAAAATATGGAAAAGAAAGATAAAGGCCTTTCTTTTCAATAAATGAAATAAATCTAAACAACTTTTTAAAAAGAAACGGCCATATTGAAGTAACACTTCAAGAATGTTAAATCCCAGAGCTGAGAGAAGTGTTGAGAGCATTGTTTCTTGGAGTAAAGCAGACACTACATACAGAAAATTGATAGCTTTTCTGAGACCTGAGGGGAAAAAAGAAACAAAAAAGGTGAGCTGAATCCAGGGACACTGTAGCTTTTGTCTAGAACCTCCACTTTAGGTCCTGAAAAATAAAGAAATAAACTATTATATTTTAAAATACTAATATTGAGTTTATAATAACAATCAAATAAGAAAGATCAATGCATCAAAAGAAATTAAAACAATCCCAAGAATAAATAGATTGGATACTGGTATTTCAGGAGAAACAATTACTGATTAAGCTATATATAGTTCATTTTTGTTGAGATATATTTGATATTATTTTGGACTTTTAAAAAATGTTATTATTTTCTACTTGTGATTACTACTGCTCCTAGCCCTTAATTTTAAAAGCCTATTGGAACTTTACATTATTTATAAGTGTGTGTGTATACATATATATATATATGCACAAACATATTTATTACATGATAATGTAATGATAATAGAAAGGTATAACATATAATACATGTATATGTATGTGTGTGTGTGTGTGTATATATATATATATATATATGTATGTATATATATAGTATAAAGCAAAAGTATAAGTTTAGTATAACCATTAGATGATTTTCAGGGAACTTAAAACATGGAGTATGGGGAGAAAAATTTTTTTGTAGTAAGCTTATTTATTTATTTATTTTTCAACTTTAAATTTTATTTATTTAGTTTTTACATTTTTAAAATTAATTTTATAATTATAACTTTTTTTGACAGTATATATGCATGGGTAATTTTTTTTTACAACATTATCCCTTGCACTCATATCTATTCTGAATTTTCCTTCTTTCCCTCCACTCCCTCCCCTAAATGTCAGGCAGTCCCATACATGTTAAATGTGTAAAAGTATATCCTAGTATATGTGTGCAGAACCGAATTTCTTGTTGCACAGGAAGAATTGGATTCAGAAGGCAAAAATAACCTGGGAAGAAAAACAAAAATGCAAACAGTTTACATTCATTTATCAGTTTTCTGGGTGTAGCTGATTCTGTCCATCATTGATCAATTGGAACTGAATTAGATCTCCTTGTTGAAGATATCCATTTCCATCAGAATACATCCTCATACAGTATCGTTGTTGAAGTGTACAATGATTTCCTGGTTCTGTTCATTTTACTCAGCATCAGTTCATGTAAGTCTCTCCAATCCTCTCTGTATTTATCCTACTGGTCATTTCTTCCAGAACAATAATATTCCATAGCATTCATATACAATAATTTACCCAACCATTCTCCAATTGATGGGCATCCATTTATTTTCCAGTTTCTAGCCAAAAATCAGCCCTTTCCTTCCTGCTCCACAAGTCTGAGAGGTAAACTATCCTATGTTCCTCTCATTTATTTATGATCTCATTCTTTATGCCTAAATCATGGACCCATTTTGATCTTATCTTGCTTTGTGGTGTTAAATGTGGGTCCATGCCTAATTTATGCCATACTAATTTCTAGTTTTCCCAGCAGTTTTTGTCAAATAATGGATTCTTATCCCAAAAGTTGGGATCTTTGTGTTTGTCAAACACTAGATTGCTATAGTTATTGACTATTTTTATCCTGTGAATCTAACCTATTCCGTTGATCAACTAGTCTATTTCTTAGCCAGTACCAAATCGTTTTGGTGACTGCTGCTTTGTAATATAATTTTAGATCAGGTACAGCTAGGCTACTTTCATTTGATTTTTTTTCATTAATTTCTTTGAAATTCTCGACCTTTTGTTCTTCCATATGAATTTTTTTCCTAGGTCATTAAAATAGTTTCTTCAGAGTCTGATTGGTGTAGCACTAAATAAATAGATTAGTTTAGGGAGTATTGTTATCTTTATTATATTTGCTCAGCCTATCGAAGAGCACCTAATGTCTTTCCAATTATTTCAATCTGACTTTATTTTTTGTGGCAAGTATTTTGTAATTTTGCTCATATAATTCCGGACTTTCCAATAGATTCCAAAATATTTTATATTACCAACAGTTATTTTGAATGGAATTTCTCTTTGTATCTCTTGCTGCTGGATTTTGTTGGTGATGTATAAAAATGCTCAGGATTTATATTGATTTATTTTGTATCCTGCAACTTTGCTAAAGTTGTGGATTATTTCTAATAGCTTTTTATTAGAATCTCTGGGGTTCTCTAAATATACCATCATATCATCTTCAAAGAGTGATAGTTTGGTTTCCTCATTACCTACTCTAATTCCTTTAATCTCTTTCTCGACTCTTATTGCTGAGGCTAGCATTTCTAATACAATATTGAATAGTAATAGTGATAGTGGGCAACCTTGTTTCACTCCTGATCTTACTGGAAAAGGTTCCAGTTTATCCCCATTACATATGATGCTAATTGTTGGTTTTAAATATATGCTCCTGACTATTTTAAGGAATAGTCCATTTATTTCTGTACTCTCAAGTGTTTTTAGTAGGAATGGATGTTGGATTTTTATCAAATGCTTTTTCTTCATATATTGAGATGATTATATGGTTCTTGTTAATTTGATTATTAACATGGTCAATTATACTAATAGTTTTCCTAATATTAAACCAGCCATGCATTCCTGGTATAAAACCTACTTGATCATGGTGTATTATCCTGGGAATGATTTTCTGTAGTCTTTTTGCTAATATCTTATTTAAGATTTTAGTGTCAGTATTCATTAAGGAAATTTGTCTATGGTTTTCTTTCTCAGTTTTCAACCTACCTGGTTTAGGTATCAGTACCATGTGTGTGCCATAAAAGGAATTTAGTAGGACTCCTTCATTCCCTATTTTTTCAAATAGTTTACATAACATTGGGGCTAATTGTTCTTTAAATGTTTGGTAGAATTCACCTGTAAATCCATCTGGTCCTAGGGATTTTTTCTTAGGGAGTTGATTAATAGCTTGTTCTATTTCTTTTTTTGAAA
Source organism: Sminthopsis crassicaudata (assembly GCF_048593235.1). Taxonomy (NCBI): domain Eukaryota; kingdom Metazoa; phylum Chordata; class Mammalia; order Dasyuromorphia; family Dasyuridae; genus Sminthopsis; species Sminthopsis crassicaudata. The sequence continues at coordinate 325,153,852 of NC_133620.1, forward strand.
TGGGAATATTTAAGCAGTTTACCTCCTCCTCTGTTAATCTGGGAAGCCTATATTTTTGGAGGTAGTCATCCATTTCACTTAGGTTATCAAATTTATTGGCATAAAGTTGGGCAAAGTAATTCCTTATTATTGCTCTAATTTCTTCTTCATTAGTGAAAAGTTCCCCTTTTTCATTTTTAAGACTAACAATTTGATTTTCTTTTTTCCTTTTTCTGATCAGATTTAACAAAGGGTTATCTATTTTATTGTTTTTTTCATAGAACCAACTCTTAGTTTTATTTATTAATTCAGTAGTTTTTTTTTTTTACTTTCAATATTATTAATTTCTCCTTTTAGTTTTAGAATTTCAAGTTTAGTGTTTGATTGGGGGGTTTTAATTTGGTCTTTTCCTAGCTTTTTAAGTTGCAAACCAAATTAATTGATCTTCTCTTTCTCTATTTTATTCAAGTAAGCCTCTAAAGATATAAAATTTCCCCTTATTACTGCATTAGCTGCATCCCACAAATTTTGGTATGATGTCTCATTATTGTCATCATCTTGAGTGAAATTATTAATTGTGTCTGTAATTTGCTGTTTCACCCAGTCATTCTTTAAGATGAAATTATTTAGTTTCCAATTACTTTTTGTTCTGTTTACCCCTAACTTTTTGTTGAATGTAGTTTTTATTGCATCGTGATCTGAAAAGAAAGCATTTACAATTTCTGCCTTCCTACATTTAATTTTGAGATCTTTATGTCCTAATATGTGGTCAGTTTTTGTAAAGGTTCCATGAACTGCTGAGAAGAAAGTATGCTCCTTCTATCACCATTCAGTTTTCTCCAAATATCTATCATACCTAATTTTTTCTAATATTCTATTTACCTCTTTACTTTTTTCTTATTTTTTTTTTTGTGTTTTATCTAATTCTGAGAGTGCAAGGTTGAGATCTCCCACTATTATAGTTTTGCTCTCTATTTCTTCTTGCAACTCTCTTAACTTCTCCTTTAGGAAGTTAGATGCTATACCACTTGGTGTATATAGGTTTCATATTGATATTGCTTCATTGTCTATGCTACCCTTTAGCAAGATATAGTTTCCTTCCGCTCCAGCCTTTTACTTTTACTCTGTATGTATCTCTCTGTCTTAAATGTGTTTCATGTAAACAACATATTGTAGGGTTCTGACTTTTGATCCAGTTTGCTATCAGCCTGCACTTAATGGGAAAGTTCATCCCATTCACATTTACAGTTAAATTTACTTATTTTGTATTTCCTGCCATCATAATATCCCTGGATTATGCTTTTTTTCCCCCCTTGCTCCCCCTGAACCCCTTCCCTAGTATTAAACTTATGGGCCCTGCTTGTGTCGCGCAGCCCTCCCTCGTTACTATCCCTCTCTCCTCCCTTTTACAGCCCTTCCCCTTTTTTGTACCTTTCCCTTATTACTCTCTTCCTTTTCCTTTTTTCTCTCCCATTTTTTAATGAGGTGAGAGAGAATTCTTTGTAAAACAATTATGTCAATTATTTTCTCTTTGAGACTACTTTGATGAGAGTAAGACTCACACAATGTTCCTCCCCCTCTCTAATTTCCCTCAGATATGATAGGTTTTCTTTGCCTCTTCCTGGGATGTAGTTTCCCTCTTTTTATCTCCCCTTTTCCTTTTTTCCTGATACTATCCCCTTTCCATTTCTATTTCCCTTTTTTGTGTTTTATCAGTAAAATCAAATTATACATGTGGACTTTATGTATATCCACAACAGAAACATAGTTCTCAAGAGTTCCTTTTACTTTTTTCTGCTTCTCTTGGTTGGAGATCAAACTTTTTTTTTAGTTCAGGTTTTTTCCTTAGAAACAAATGAAATTCATCTGTTTCATTGAATGTCCATCTTCTTCCATGGAAGAAAATTCTCAGCTTAGCTGGGTAGTTTATTCTTGGTTGCATTCCAAGTTCTCTTGCCTTTTGGAATATCAGATTCCAGGCCCTTTGATCCTTTAGTGTGGATGTAGCCAGATCTTGAGTGACCCTTATTGTGGCACCTCGATATTTAAATTGCTTTTCCTGGCTACTTGTAATATTTTTTCCGTAGTCTGATAGTTCTGCAGCTTGCCACAATATTCTGTGGAGTATTTTTTTAGGGTCTTTTTCAGAAGGTGTTTGATGAATTTTTTCAATGCCTGTTTTCCCTTCTGGTTCTATTACCTCTGGGCAATCAGTTCTCTTTGATGATTTCCTGTAAATAAGCCAACCCACAAGTTTGCAATAAAATTCAACTGTATCCTTCACTACTTCCTGTTTGTGTAAAAAGACAGAAGCCTTCTTAGTCTAGAACTCTTGGTGTGAAAGAACTGAGGAACCAAAGAAATTAGAGTAAGATGCCTTTGTATGTGTGCATAACTACTAATGCTGAAGCAAAGGCACTGAGTTGAATCCATTTTTTTTCCCTGCATAAGTCACTTGGGGTAGAAACTCAGTTGATGAAACATGAATTGCCCAGCAATTGAGACAGTTTTGAATTCCAACCTCTGAGGTAATTGCTACCAAAGGAAAAGAAGCTAAAAAGTAAACTATAGGAAAATATGAAGTGAAAATATTGAAATTTCCAAAGATCTCAGAAAGAAGAAAACTTGCTTTAAGGAAGAAAGATGGGCCTCCAGATCATGTACTTGAGTTCATTTGTCTATCATCTGATAAGGGAGAAGACCTTGTTGATTTTCAAGAGGACATGGAATCACAGCAGAGTTTTCAGAAATGGTTTAAGAAAAAAATTAAGAAATGTTAAAGTAGAATTTATGGCCTATTCAACAAAAATAATTGGCAATTAAGTAGCCAATAACATTAAGTACTTATTATGTCCCACATGCTATCCTAAGTGCTAGAGTTACAGAGAAAGGCAAAATACAGTATCTCTTCTTAGAGTAACTATCTAGTCGGAGAGACCACATCTAAAGAATTATGTATAGATAGATCGATCAATCCAAGATACAAAGGAAATAATCAAAAAAGAGAATGTCCTAACATTATGGGGAATGAAAAGATGTCTTATGAAATGTGGGATTTTAGCTAAAAATTAAAGGAAATCAAGAAATGGAGATAAAGAAGGATAAAATTCCAGGCATAAAGAATAGATAGCCAGTGAAAATGCCTAGATTTAGAAGAGGGAGTATATTATTCAAGAAATATCAAGGACACCACTGTCCCTATGCTAGTACATGAGAAGGTAAAAGGAAAGGGAGTAGGGGCAGATTATGAAGGGCTTTACATGTCAAATGGAAGATTTTTTAGTTGATCCTAGAGGGGATAGGGAATAAATAAAGTTTATGCAATAAGCAGAGGGGGCAGGGTGATATGTTCAGACTTAAGTTTAGGAATGTCATTTTGTCAGCTTAGTGGCGGATGGGAAAGATATGTTGTAGGGTATTTCAATAGTCCAGGTATAATATGATCAAGGCTTGCAGCAAGCCCTTGGCAGTGCCAAAAAAAAAAGAAGGGAACATTTATAAGAGGTGTTAAAAAGGTAGACACAACAAAATTTGGAAATATATTGACTGTGTTGGAGGGGGTGAGAGAGTAAGAGGAAGGAGTCAAGGATTACAAATATTTTGTGAGCCTAGGAGACCAGAAGGATGGTGGAACACTTAAGAGTAATAAGGAAATTAGAAAGACGGGAAGGTTTGGGGAGGCAGTAATAAGTTCAATTTTGGACATATTGAGTTTAATGTATACATCATTCATTTCAAAATATCCAATGGGAAGTTGGAGATGTGAAACTGAAATCAGAAGAAAAGTTGAGATTAGTTAAATAAATTTGAGAATCATCAACATAAAGATGATTATTAAATCCATGCTCACTAATTGGATCACTCATTAAGTGAAATAGTATTAAAGGAGAAAAGAAGATGGCTAGAGTCACAAATCATGAGAACATTTTGAATTAGTGGTTGTGACATAGATGAAGATCCATCAAAGGAGGCTGAGGAGTAATCAGACTGATGTGAGAACCAGGAGAGTTAAATGGCATGAAAACCTAGAGAAAAGAACATGTCAAGAAGAGAGTGATCAACAGGCAGCTAAGAAGTCAAGAAGAATGAGGATTGAAAAAGAAGCCAATGGAATTTGGCAATTAAGAGCTCATATGGTAACTTTAGAAAGTATAGTTTCTGATGAAATATGGGTTTGGAATCCACCCTGTACAGAGTTAAAAGAGTAAGAAGAAAGAAATTATAGGTATATATGACAGACAGTTTTAACTAGAGAAGAGAGGAGTGATAGATGATAGTTACTGGAGATGGATGGATTTAGTAAGGATTTTTTTTTTTGAGAACAGAGGAGATATGAATATGTTTGTAGGCTGTGGGAAAATCAGGAAGATAGTAAAGATAAATGAAAGAATGGGGTTGATAGAAGGAACAACCTGAGAGAGAAGGTGGGATTAAAAGGAATAAATGTATATGTAGAGAAGTTTGCCTTAGCAATATGAAATGAAATCTTTTTATGTGACATAGAGGGGAAGACAGAGATTATATAACTTAAATTTGTATCAGTCCATTCAACAGTTTCATGATTTTATTTAGCTTCACTCAATAGTATGAGTTGGAGTGTTTTGAGGATACTCCACCTTCCTAGAGTTGGAAAGACCTGACTTCAAATGTAGCCTCAGCCGTTTAGTAGTTATGTGACCCTATCGAGTTCTTTAACCTCATTTGCCTCAGTTTCCTCACTTGTAAAAGGAGCTGGAGAAGGAAATGGCAAACCACTCTGGTATTTTTGCCAAGAAAATCCCAAATTGGGTCATGAAGAGTCAGATACAACTGAAACAACTCAGCAATAACAGATATTCTTAATTCCATTTTACAAGGTGAGGATAATTTAGGTACTGAAATATTAACTTCCTTGTATGTGGTTACATAGCCAGTAAGTGTCAGATGAAGTACTTTAATCTAAGACACTCCTTACTTCAAGCTTACTTCATCTTACTACCTCTCACAATCTCACCTGGACTTCATTAGCATGTAGTCATAAGTGCCCTTTATAATTCTTATTGTAACTCTGATGGGATATTTCAATATCAGCCTGAAGGTCTTGCTTACTCCAGCTTTTATATGCAACCTCAGAGTGGGAAAGGCTGATATCCTGATTAGGGTACCACTGATTAGTCTTTTGTCTATTTGGTTTTCACATAGAAATATAGGAGAGCATTTCACATCTTCTGATATGCTACCCCAGAGGTTAAATAGTATGCGTCTTGACTGTAGTAACTCTATAAATATAAATGTTAGAATATAGATATGGGTCCAAAGCATCAGGACTTAGATTGCAGATAAGAAGTAGCCTCAGATGGATGTTTACTTGTAACAAGTTTCCTTTCCTGACTTAGCCTGACTAAGTATTCCTGGGCAAGTGGCCAGAGTCTCAAGGCAAATGTTATAGAGCATTTAGCCATTAGCCACATCAGAGGAAGTCCCATTAAGAATTCTTAACACTATTGAAATACAAATCTGAGCCAACATATATATATATACACAGAGACATTCTCTTTGCATATACATATGAACATTTGTCTACAAACATATGTACCCTCAATCTAGTCAACCCTCCACCATGTAACAGCTGAAAAAAACAAAACTGAATTGACTTGTTCAGAATAACAAAGCTAGGGACATTATAAACTAGAACCAATCTATTGCTCTTCCATTGAATTGCAGATGATCATATTGAATCCTAAGGGAATTGGGGTCTATAGCCAGAGCAAAGGGATTAACTGATTCCCTGTAGCTCTTTCTTCTATGGGAAGAATTCTATACTTTTCTGATAAATGTTGTTGGAGAACTCAGAATGAATTCTGTTTAACACACTAAGTCCATATTTTGTACATATGGAGGATTCCCAAACTTGTTCCTATTTTCAGTTCAATTCAATAAGCATCTATTAATCAATGTCTATCTGCTAGATAGTATATAAGCCACTGGAGAATTCAGAGGGAAAAAAAAAAACCCTACCCTCAAGAAACTTTCATTGTATTAAGGGAAATGATACATACATAGAAAATTAGTTATAAAATATGTAAAAAGTAGTTATAAAAGTTTTTATTCTATGTATGTTTACTTACATGGTGTTAGTGAATAGCAGTTCAGAATGTTTTAGAAAGAGCATCTTTGTTTTTTGGGTTTTTTTAGTTAGACATAAGAGGTGTCATACACAAGGTTCAGGCCTTACAGCTGACCCAGATTAAAAGTAATAGGGAAATGTTAATAAAATAAGTAAAAATGCATTGCAACATAGATTATGTTAATTTGTTAATTTTAAAATTTCTAAATTAATTTGCTGTGGGAACTGTTTCTCTTTGAGTTTGATACCACTGGTAAAATACATTTTTTTTTTTGGTAAAAAAAAATTTTGGGGATATTATCATAACAAAGTCTTCCAAATTAATTTTCATAAGTTTTATGCCATTCAAGTCTTTAATCATGTGTGTTAGTATATGTTAATTGAAATACTGAGTTTGTGTCAAATTTAATCTTTTATTCACCATAAATACATATAGAAATCAATGTCCTTTACTATAGAATTAGGACTCATAGCCTGCTATTCTCATTTCAGATCATAGCTGAACTTCAGACAACGATTACCTCTTTGAAGGAAGAGAGCAACCGCCAGCAAATGGCAGCTGAAAGGAGACTCCAAGAAGTGATAAAGAAGTTTGAAGAGGAAAAGAAGCAGTTGATTAGAGATAATGACAGAACAATCAAGGTAACTAAGAGACTTAAAAAAATCAGTGCAATGGGCAGATCAGTGCAGGGATCAGTGTTATTCAAACAACCCTTAGTAATTCTATTCACTTTAACTTCCTTGGAAAATAAAATATGTTCACTACATTGGAATATTGTTAGAAATAAATGCCACTATATATAAAGTTATGAAGCCCTTTTATTCTGCCTGTTGTTCTTTTTTTTTTTTTCAGTGTTCCTCTGAAACTAATGGCCCTGTCTAGTGTAAGTCATGAAATATCATATTTTTCAAGGAGACAATCATGTATAGCTATAGTAACATAAAGGAACACATGTTACACCAGAAAGAAGTAATAAGTATAGGATGATTAAGTATTTGTGTTTTAGAGGAAGGAAACTGAGAATAGTAAGACCTTTTTAAAACACTATCCTCATATTTTCTTTAATCCTTTTAGCTACTATTAGTTGTTCACTTATATATGATAATTTCAATGAAAAGACTTCAAAAATTCTGCAAAGTATATCAGAAGTAAATTTGCATTCAGTTGTAACCATATGGATCCCTATATTGTTACTTATGTATAATGAAATGGATTTACAAATTTTGTGTGTATGTCATGGATTCTTTGGCAGTATAGTGAAACAGACCCCTTCTAGATTGTTTTTAAACATAGAAAATACAAAGGAAACCATTTTAATGAAATTCAGTTATGAAAATAGTCAAAACATTAAAGATTTAGAGAGTTTTCCAAAACCATTGCCAATTATGAATCCCTGACTTGTTTGTAGCTAATATGGCTTGCCTTTAAAAATGAAACTAACTTCTCAAACTAACCCCCAAAATTGTTTCTAAAATATAAGATCTCAGCCATCCTAATACAGATAGTTCAGTTAATTGATCCAGTAATGCTTAAATATCTGTAGAGTGTTTACACTGGAAGACCGCTTAATTGTAAAGATTATGCATAAAAATTATGCAAAAACCAGATTTTGTCCTTAAGGAACTTACAGGTTTCATGGGGACACAAATATGAAATAACAAAAGAGAAGTATGAATGCTCTTTAAAATTGTGTCTTACAGACAGTGCCTTAAGCATTCATAGAAGGGAAAGATTCCTCCTCCACTTATATGCATTGTAAAATTTAAGTGCCTTAAAGTTTGGGATTTCACATTTCAAATAAGCAGTATTTTAATAAAAGAAATACTACTTAAAACAACTCTGTCATTTCACCTCATACCCATCAAATTAACAAAGGTGATAAGAATACAAACTACAATTGTTGGAGAGACAGTAGGAGCTTGAGCACACTAAATATGCTGTTGAACATGCTGTGAAGTAGTCTAGCTATTTTTGAAATCAATTTGGAACTATGCTCCCCAAAAGTCACAAAGCCATACATAACCTGATCTTCCCTCAATTTATAGATATATACAAAATAAAAGAAAAACGAAAAATTCATGTGTGTAAAAATATTCAGAGACCTTTTTGCTGTAGCAAAGAACTAGAAACAAAGGGAGTGCCCTCCAATTCGGGAATTACTGGACACATTAGTTATTTTAATATAAAGGAATATTACTATGCCATTAAGAAATTATTACTAAAAGTAATAACATTTTTTAAAAGGAAGCATGAAAAAGACAAATGAAGAAACATGGAGAGATTTTATGAAATAATGCAGAATGAAGTAAGCACTATCAGAAGAAAAATTTATACTTCAATGTTTAATTAAAAAAAAAAAACTTTGAAAGAGTTAGGGTCTCTTTAATCAATGCAATAATCAACCATAACTCCAGAGAACAGAGAATTGATGATGGAATAAGTATTCATCCCTCTTCCTGACAGAAGTGTGATAGAGCAGAATAAGACATCTTTTCATAAACAGCTATTGTATGTAACTATTTTGCTTGATTATATTTGTTACAAGGAAGAGTTTATTTTTTCTTTTTAATTTGGGGGAGTGGGCATTGAAGGAAAGGACAGTAATGATGATTATGCCCTCAGCCCGAAAAATAGTCATTGAAAATTCAGAGACATAAAAATAAAATGGCTTTGAAATTTTAATTCATTATATACTTTAAAAAAACACACACTACATAATAGAGAGTATTTCAAAATAGCAAATATTGCATTGCTTTTATTTTTCTTTCTTTTAAAAAAAGTTATTTATTTATTTTAATACACATTGCTTTATGAATTATCTTGGGAGAGAATAATCAGAACAAAAGGGAAAAACAATGGAAGTGGGAAAAAAAAGTGAACACAGAATGTGTTGACTTACATTCAATCTCCATAATTCTTTTTCAGATGCATCAAATGCAGATGGCATTTAGTCTATTGGTATTGCTTTGGATCACTGAACCATTGAGAACAACAAAGTCTTTCATAGTTGATCATTGCACATTCTTGTTGTTACTCTGGACAGTGTATTTCTGGTTCATGTAAATCTTTCCAGATTTTTCTAAAATCAGTTTGTTCATCATTTTTTATAGAACAATAATATTTCATTACCCTCATATACCACCGTTTATTCAGCCACTCCCCAATTTATGGGTGTCTAGTCATTATCCTATTCTTCATTACAACAAAAGGAGCTGCTACAAATATTTTTCTAACATATTTTTTCCAGTTTTCTCAACAATTTTTATCAAATGAGTTCTTATTCCAGGAACTAGAGTTTGGGGGTTTATAAAATACTAAATTACTATAGGCCTTGATTATTATGTTATTTGTAACTAATCTCTTCTACTGACCCATCATTCTATTTCTTAGCCAGTACTAAATAGTTTTGATGACTGTTGCTTCATAATATAGTTTTTTTGTTTTGTTTTGTTTTTTTAGGTTTGGTAGTGCTAAGGCACTATAGTTTATATTTTTCCAATAATTACCTAGATAGTTTTGAAAACCTTTTGTTCTTCCAGATGAATTTTATTATTTTTTCTAGTCTTAGAAAATAATTTTTGGTAGTTTGATTGGAATGTCACTGAACAAGTGGATCAATTTAGACAGAATTGTCATTTTTATTATAACTCAGTCTACCCATGTGCAATTAATATTTTTCCAACTGTTGGATCTGACTTTATTTGAGTGAGAAGTGTTTTGTAATTGTGTTCATATAATTCTTGAGTTTGCCTACAGTTATTTTAAATGGAATTTCTCTTTCTATCTCTTGCTGATGAGCTTTGTCTGTAATACCTAGAAATGCTGATGAGTTGTATGGGTTTATTTTATATCCTGCAACTTTGCTAAAGCTGTGAATTGTCTCCATTAAGTTTTGGATGATTTTGTAGGATAACCTAAGCATATTTCAGCATATCATCTGGTAAAGACAATTTTTTTCCTCATTGTCAATTCTAATTCCTTTAATTTTCTTTCTTTCTTTCTTTCTTCCTTTCTTCCATTCTTCTTCCTTCTTCCCTCCCTCCCTCCGTCCCTCCCTCTCTCCCTCCTTCCTCCTTTCTTTCTTTCTTCCTTCTTCCCTCCTTCCCTCCTTTCTTTCTTTCTTCCCTCCTTCCTCCTTTCTTTCTTTCTTCCCTCCTTCCCTCCTTTCTTTCTTTCTTCCTCCTTCCTCCTTCCCTCCTTTCTTTCTTTCTTTCTTTCTTTCTTTCTTTCTTTCTTTCTTTCTTTCTTTCTTTCTTTCTTTCTTCTTTCTTTCTTTCTTTCTTTCTTTCTTTCTTTCTTTCTTTCTTCTTTCTTTCTTTCTTTCTTCCTTCTTTCTTTCTTTCTTCCTTCCTTCCTTCCTTCCTTCCTTCCTTCCTTCCTTCCTTCCTTCCTTCCTTCCTTCCCTTTCCTTCCTTCTTCCTTCCTTTCTCTTCTTCTTTCTTTCTTTCTTTCCTTTTCTTCGTTCTTTCTTTCTTCTTTCTTTCTTTCTTTCTCTTTTTCTTTCTTTCTTTTCTTTCTTTCCTTTCTTTTCTTTCTTTCTTCTTCTTTCTTTCTTGCTTTCTTT